>NC_058403.1:154496121-154736011 GCF_002201575.2 Neomonachus schauinslandi
CCCCATACATTACATCATTAGTTTTAGATGAAGTGTTCCATGATTCATTGTTTGTGCATAACACCCAGTGCTCCATGCAGAATGTGCCCTCCTCAATACCCACCACCAGGCTAACGCATCCTCCCACCCCCCTCCCCTCTAGAACCCTCAGTTTGTTTTTCAGAGTCCATTGTCTCTCATGGTTCATCTACCCCTCCGATTTCCCCCGATTCATTCTTCCCCTCCCGCTACCTTCTTCTTCTTCTTTTTTTTTTTCCTTAACATATATTGCATTATTTGTTTCAGAGGTACAGATCTGAGATTCAACAGTCTTGCACAATTCACAGCGCTACCAGAGCACATACCCTCCCCAGTGTCTATCATCCAGTCACCCCATCCCTCCCACCCCACCACCCACTCCAGCAACCCTCAGTTTGTTTCCTGCAATTAAGAATTCCTCATATCAGTGAGATCATATGATACATGTCTTTCTCTGTTTGACTTATTTCACTCAACATAATACCCTCCAGTTCCATCCACGTCGTTGCAAATGGCAAGATCTCATTCCTTTTGATGGCTGCATAATATTCCATTGTATATATATATACCACAGAGATTGATGTTATTTCTTATATGTTTGATAAAATTCATGAGTGAAACTATCTGGGCCTAGAACTTTGTGTGCCAGAAAATTTTTTTAATGATGAATTCAATTTCTTTATAGTTATAGGATTATTCAAATTTTCTCCTTTATCTTATGTCCACTTTGGTAATTAGTATTTGTCAAGAAATTTGAAGACATTTATCCATTTTATCTGGTTTATCAGATACATACAAATGCATAAAATTGTTTCTATCCTTTTATTATCCTTTTAATGTCTATAGGACCTATAGCAATATCCTTTCTTTCATTTCAGATATTGGTAACTTGTACTTTCTCTTTCTCTTTTTTTTTTTTTTTGGTCTTGATCTGTTTAGTTGCTTTGTTGATCTTTTCAAAAAACCAAATTTTAGCTTTGCTAATTTATTCTATTCTTTGTCAGTTTCTTTTTCATTGATTTCTGCTCTTTTAAGTTTTAAAATATACTACTGAATAGATTTCCAAAAAAGCTATCAATATTCACTCCTAACAACAATCTACAAGAGTGTGCAATTCTCCCTTACTCGCTTCAATTTAGGATATTTATCAACATATAACATTTAAATAATTGGATTGGTTTAAGACTCATACTTCATTGCTTTGATTTTTTTCCCCCAATTACAGTTGAGATTGAGTGCTGTCACATGTTTATTGGCTATTTATTTTTTCTTTTCTGTGAGCTGTTTATTCATATTATTCCAATTTTTAATTGGGCTGTATTGATTTTTTTTTCTTGGGTTGGTAATTTTTATATACTTCTACATCAATTCATTGCTCTGCATTGTTATTGCATTTTTTAGGTCAATAGCATGCAATTTAATTTTCTTTATAGCATTTTTTTATCACACTATAGTTTTTTAATCTGGACAATTTTCTTTTTCTATGAGCTTGGGTTTTTTTTTTTTTTTTTAAATTCCACATATAAGTGAGATCATAAAGTATTTGTCTTTCTCTAACTCACTTCACTTAGCATAATGCCTTCAAGATCCATCCCTATTATCACAAAGAGAGCCTGTAGGATTTCTTTGTGTTTTTGTGGCTGAATAATATTCCACTGTGTATGTATATACACAATGTAATATGTATATGTGTGTTCATATATACACAATGGAATATATCACAACTTCTTTAACCATTCATCCATTGATGAACATTTAGGTTGTTTCTATGTCTTGGCTACTGTAAATAATGCTGCTATAAACATGAAGATGAAGATATCTTTTTGACATTGTTTTTATTTCCTTTGATTATGTTCCCAGAAATGGAATTACAAATTTAGAGGGAGTACATTCACACAACACCATCCTCGCTTCTGACAACAATTGTGTTTGGGGGTCTCCAAAGCCACCCTCAGTTACAGTAATTCACCAGAAGGACTCACAGAGTTTACTGAATGCTGTTATACTCATGGTTACAATTTACAACAGGGAAAAGAAATAGATTAAAATCAGCCAAGTAAAGAGATGAATAAGGCAGAGTCCAGGAGGGCTCCAAACATACAGCTTCCATATAATAGTTCTATTTTTAATTTTTTGAGAAATCTTCATACTGTTTTCCATGGTGGAAATCCCAGTTTACAATGCACAAGGGTTCCCTTTTCTCCATATCCACACCAGCATTTATTATCTACTATTTTTTTTTATGATGGCTATTATAACAGGTGTGAGGTAACATCTTATTGTGGTTTGAATTTGCATTTCCCTAATGACTAGTGATGTTAAACATCTTTTCATGAACCTATTGGTCTTGAGTATATCTAAATATATATTCAGGTCCTCTGCCCATTTTTTTAATTGGGTTACTTGTTTTTTTGCTATTCAGTTGTATATTAATCCTATCCTACCTCTTTACAATCCAATTTCCCATGTCGTTTTGTTTTAAGTGTATCTCTTATAAACAGTATCTATCTGGTTTTGATTTTCATGTTAAACTATTAATCTTTAAACAGGTGATTTTAAGCCATTCACAATTGTTTTGATTACTGATATGGTTGGATTCATTTCATCTTATTTTGTGTTTTCACTTTATCATACATTTTTTATTGTTTCTGTTTCTTTATTCTTTTATTGACCTAATTGCATTTTTTGTTCCATCTTTTCTAATAGTCTGGTAAATATACTCTATTTTTCTAGTTATTATTCTGAGATTGTAACACACACACTTAAACTTGCATTTACCTAATAATTTTTAGATTCATTATCTATATGCTAGCCCTAAGAAGATAAAAACCTTGGCATAGTTTTACTTTCTTAACATCATTCTCATCTTCTGGTTTACTTCTTCTATCAAATTTGTTTATAATCAATCATTATTTAGATCTAATGATAAGTTTTACTAGGGATTTTTACTTACCAATGCTTTTATGTATCCTACTTCTTTCTCGTAGATTCATTTTTTTTCCTTATGTAAGGGTACGGCTTTCAATACTTCTTTCAGGGAAAGTGAGTGCTTGCCTCCCTGAAAATATCATTCCAAACCCCCACTTACTTGTGAGTTTGGCATTCTGTGCTTACAAATTCAAAGAGTTTACTCCATCGTCTTCTTGTGACCCTGGTGGCCTGTAAGAAATCTGATGTCAGTATAATCATTATTCCTTTGTAGGCAACATCGCTGGAAGATTTAGGGTTTGATTTCTCCTTTGGTGCTCTGAAAATTCACCACAATTTGTCTAAATTTGTATGTTAGTATGTGTGTATATTTCAGTAACCCCGCTTTATATTTGGTGGACCCTTTTTATCATATTAAAATCTCATCTTTTTATAGTTTATATAAAGCAATATTTTCCTTTTAAGCACTTTTTTCTAGAAACCCTATTTATCAGATGAACATTGAAAATTTTGAATATACCTTCCACAGTTTATCTCTTTTTTTGATACTTTCTTTTTTTAAAAAAATATTTATTTATTTATTTGAAAGGGAGAGAGCGAGCACTAGAGAGAGAGCAAGCTCTAGTGGGGATCAGGGGGAGAGGGAGAAGCAGGATCCCAGGACCCAGGGATCATGACCTGAGGCCAAGGCAAACACTTAACTGACTGAGCCACTCAGGCACCCCCTTTTTTCATACTTTCAACTCTTAGTCCTTTTATGTTGTGTTCAGGAAGAATTCCTTGATACCATCTTTCAACTCAATTCATCGACTATATTCATTCTGTTATTCTGGCTAGCTACTGATTCTCTTTTTAAAAAAAAACTTCAACAATTGATATATTTTATTTCTAAGATTCCACTTGTTTCTGTTTCATGGGTGTAACAACCTTTAAAAATTTACTCTGTTTTCTCTATTAACTCCATTTCCTTGGATATGCATTTCTTAATTGGTTGAACTTTTAGGATATCGTTCTTTCTTTGATCCTCTCTCACTTGCCTTTTACATTTTGGGGATTTCTCACAGTTTCTGATTCACCAAGAATGTTCCTTGTTTTTACCAAGTGTAGTTATGGATTTATTAGTCTTTATTTCCATTTTCTTTCCTACTTAATTAGTTGGGGGCAGGAAGCAGAACGTAGAACAGAAGCTCAGTCCACAGCCATGCTGAGCAGTTTGGGATTTATGCTGCTAACAATCCAGTGTCAGTTGAACTTCCCAGCTCCTCTCTCATCTCATCATTCAATGTCTGCCCTGAAACGATGGGAAAGCAGAGGAGTTTCCTCATTTTTCCATGTATCTGCAGGCCCTCGTGTCTTTACAGTTCAATACCTTCATTATTAAAATCTCTTCCCTCCCATGTGCTAATTTCCTACTCATCTTTGAAGACCTAGAACAGACATAATCTCCTCAGTGATGCGTTCATGGACTTCCCCATCAAGGCAGTGAGCCCTTGCTCTCTCTAGTTAATATCTCTATCAGGACACTTAGTTCACTGCTACAAGGTCCAATTGTAAAATTTATTGATGCACTTTTTTTTCCCCTTGCTAATCTTTGTCTTAGGGCAGGGATTGGCAATTTTTCTGTAAAAAGCCAGATGGTAAATATTTTAGGCTTTACTAACCATACTGTGTATGCTGTTAACTATTCAACTCCGGCATTGATAATGCAGCCACAGATAATACATAAGTAAAAGAGTGTTCTCATTCACCCCAATAAATGTTTATTTCTAATAAACATGTGTGTTCCAATAAAACTATGTACAAAAGTAGGCAGTAGGCTGCATTTGGCTTATGAGCCATAATCAGCTGACCCCTGTCCTAGGGGCCATGCATTATCCACATTGTGGGGAAGCGATTAGAAATGATTAGCAGATTCTGCCAGTGACTCACTCACATCCCCTTACTCTTCACTTTTAGTACTTGCTGCTAATTTCAAATGGCCAACCTGGGCATTTCTGTGCCTGGGGCTTGCTCACACCTAGAGTCCACTTTGTTATCAATGTATGAGACCGGCAGTGCCAGGGAATTAATGCCCCCTAGAAGCAGGTTTTAGCCAGTGTGTACCACTCACCTCTTGAATGCATTAACTCTGAGTTGCATGTTTACAGGAGTTAGAACCAACTGCAAACTTAGAGGGAGCACATTCACACAACACCATTCTCGCTTCTGACAACAATTGCGTTTGGGGGTCCCCACAGCCACCCTCAGTTACAATAATTCACCAGAAGGACTCACAGAGTTTACTGAATGCTGTTATACTCATGGTTACAATTTACAACAGAGAAAAGAAACATTAAAATCAGCCAAGTAAAGAGATGCATAGGGCAGAGTCCAGGAGGGGTCCAAACATCCAGCTTCCAGTTGTCCCCTCTCAGTGGAGCCATGGAAAGTATTAACTTCTCCCAACTAAAATATGCGATGATACACATGGAATATTGTCAACCAGGGAGACCCACAGAGCCTCAGTGTCCAGAGTTTCTACTGGGACATACTGCCCATATGGCTGACCTTTAGTCACCAGTCCTCCTAGAGACCACCATGTGGCCCAAAGACCCCACCATAAATTACATTGTTACACTGTTTGGTGGTCAAAGCTGCCGGGCAAAAAAGGACACTCCTTCAGGCAGGACATTCCAGCGGCCTAGAGATCACCTCTCACTAGCCAAGGGCAAAGGCCAGGACCTCTCTTCGGGTAATGTTAACTCTTCATGACACAGTATTCTACACCGGTTCTTTGAGTTCCCAGAGCAGCTTACCTCCAGGTGCCCAGGGTAGTAACTTCTTGAGTCTATTCTCTTTATTGCCTTCCTTCATTTCACAGCCATGTACATTCTTCACTCCCATGTTGGCGTTTCCTGGGATCATTCCCCAAATAAAGTAAACACACTTGAATCATTACCTCATAGTCTTCTTATGGGGAACTACATAGGGGCAAAATGTTACAAAAAAAACCACAAAAAGATCAAGAATCAAATTTTGTTCCAAGACAATGATCTGGACTGGCTATTGCCTGAGAGACTAATTTTTCCCCCTGCTTTGGTTCTTATTTATATTATTATTCTCTTTGTCCTGAGGTTTAATGATCATAGGGTTCTCTGCTAGTAGAGGCAGGATACTTCTGTCAGCCATTAAGACTTAGATGAAATCATAAAGGGGGATAAGATATCCAAGCAGAAAAAGAAAGGAAAAAGTCTACCCATCTCAGGTTCCAAGAGTTTGTGGGAAGAAGAGGGTAAGAGCAAAACAGATGAGTGAGACAAGCAGGCGCCATCACACACAGAGCCACATACTATGTAAGTGAAGGTTAGCACCAGAGGAGAGCCACTACCCACTCCCTGTTTTATGGTTAGGCTTCTAAATCAGTGGTTCTGAAATCTGTGCATCAAAATCAGAACCACTTGGGTAGAAAAATCAGACTGGTGAATCTGTTGCCTCTGCGAGTGGGGTCTCAGAATTTGTGTATCTCTCAATAGCCGCTTGGCTGATTCTAGTGTAGCCTGTTACAGTTTGAAAAGCCATGGATGGATGACCTGTGAACTCCCACACCACACTACCTCACCTCAGCTGACTAAAATTCTGAATTGAAGTGATATTTGTTGTTATTCTTCACAGTGTGTTTCCTGGAAAAGAGGTCCCATTGTCACATCAGTGTTGATCCCATTGAAGGCTCTGGGTCCTATTGTCTTCCTTTGCTCAGGAAAATACTTTTCATTCAAGTAGGAAATGGATTGTGAACATTTGTAAAGAATGCTGACATCCTCCCACCCTTCCTACTCTTCCTTCCACCTGCACATCCTCAGGGCTGAAAGGAAGAAGAGGAGCCATTGTGTGTCTAAATGGGCTCCCATTTGTACAGTCACAAAACTGTGAGCTTAAGCCTGAGTTTTCACATCAAGCAAATTAGGGGTAATTTTTTCTTTATAAAAATTATTCTTTGTTGTACAAAAGGATTCAATGCAGGTTTTCTTTTAACATCCAAGTTCTTTAGTGCATTTCAAATATAATTCAGTTTCCAACAATTCAGTTGACTTTTTTTTTTTTTAGGAATACATCGATTATGTAAAACCAGGTATGCCAGAAAGTTCCTCGTTATTGGTTTTTATGTCTTTGAAGTTTGAGAATGAAATTCTATAAATTCATAGTAGACACTGGAGGACCTGGTTATGGTTTCTAGAAATGGAATCTCCCACTGAGTTGTTCAGATGAAAAAAAGCTAAGGAAAAAAAAAATCACAAGCTACTCTGAGACCCTATAATCTACACTCATTCTCTACTTTTGATAATGTCATTTTTTAGCTGATAGCATCATTAAAATTTTGCAAGACAATAACTATGACTGGTATTTCAACCTGAATTTCTGGAGTTATCATACTTCCTAAAGGTTTTTAGGTGAGCAATTCTTTAGTCCTCATCTAACAACCCAGGGAACCAGGGTATTGAAGGTTGAAAGGCCCAGGCTGACAGACTTCTCTGTAGACTATGGAACACTTAGCACAGGCTTAAGCTCATTAGTTGGTGCTCAATAAATATTTGTTAAATGAAGAATCTGAGTCTTTTATCTGGCCATATTTGTAGACTTTTCACTTCATTGTGCAGCTTCTCATCAGGGACTAATTAAAACAACCTGCTTGTGAGGTACTAACTACACAGCAGGTTGGAAGGTTTGCCTTTTGTTTGTATATTTTGTGTATAAAAATTCAACCCACACACATAACTTCTCGATGTGTTTAGAGTGCTCAGTCAAGTTAAATGTTTTGCCGGGAGTGAGTAGTGGTCAGGGCGTGACTTTTTCATATGGACAGACAGCATGTGACCTATGCAGTCATGCTCAGAAGGGCCTCGTACTTGGCTTGATGCTGTGTTTCATCTGCCTTGAAATTCTTAATAATTTTTGAGAAAGAGGGCTTGCATTTTCATTTTGCATTGAGGCCTAAATATGTAGCCATTCCTGTGGACAGAGAACAATCATAAGAAAAAATAGATCTCTAAAACGTTAAGCCTTTTGATATGAGTGATACTTAAATTGGTAAGATTTTCAAATGCCATATAAAGAATATCTTTGTTTCAAAATATGATAAAATACTCTCTGTGGTAAGAGGGAAGAGTGAATATTTGTCAGGCAACACAACATTCCAGGACCTTTTATCTTCTCATTTTAAATGTGAAAAAACCCTTAGGGTCCTCTAGCCAATTGGATTCTATTACAGAGAGAGGTGGCTTAACAAGCCCATGCCCACACAGTTGGTTAAAGGTAGACCCCAGGACTCCTGGGTCCTAATGCTGCTCATACTACATCATGGTCTCAGTATTAGAAAGTAGTAGGTCAAAAAATATGGTATCTGCCTTTTTGACAGTCTAGACATAAACATTTAAAATTCTTTTCAGTAGTTGCATTTTATCTTTGCAATGATATAGCCATAATAATAGTAAAACCCAAAAAAAGTCATGAGAGAGCCAAGAAAAACTTGAAGGAAAAATAAGAGGTCAGGTAATTTTCCCTTGATCCATACATTTGTCTTTGAAGAGGCAAATCAATGGGCCTGGCAAGGTGACTCATTGCCAAGTTCAGTATTGTCTTCAGTGATCACATAAGTGGGGAGATGAGGAGAAGATACTTCCCAAACCAGAAGCATTGATATGCCTTGGCTATGTTCATTCCTATCATCATATGGTGGAAGAAAATACCTTCTAATTGATGCAGCAGGAAATCTTAGTGAAGCAGACTAAGGTCACCAAAAGTAAATCAAAACAAAATTGGAGTGGGGATGGGAGTGAGGGAGGGACTCTTGACAGTAAACTATTGCAAGTTATATGAAAACACCTTCATATTATAGGGTAAATATTTCTGAAAAATCAAACCATAAGCTATTTTTTCATAATTTATTATAGTAAAATATTCATAACATAAAATTTACCATTTTATGAACTATACAGACCCATATCCGTTTCCAGAATTTTTTCATCTCAAACAGAAACTTACTTTTTTTTTGTTTTTTACAATTGCAACTAGATATTTTTTTTAATTTAGTTTATTGAAGCATAACTGACATATAATGATACATTGGTTTTAGGTGTACAACATATTCATTCAACAACTCTACAGACTATGCTATGGTCACCACAAGTGTAGCTACCATCTGTCACCATACAAGGTTATTACAATATCATTGGCTATATTCCCTATGCTGTATCTTTCATCCCTATGACTCATTCATTCTGTAACTGGAAGCCTGTGTCTCCCACTCCCCTTCACCCATTTTGCCCATTCCCCCAACCCCCTTCTTTCTGGCAATCATCAGTTTGTTCTGTATTTATGAGTTTGTTTCTGCTTTATTTGTTTATTTTTCCATTTGCTTTGTTTTTTAGATTCCACATATAAGTGAATCATACAGCATTTGTCTTTCTCTGTTTGATTTATTTCACTTAGCATAATACCCTCTAGGTCCATCCATGTTGTCGCAAATGGCAAGATTGCATCCTTTTTATGGCTGAGGAACATTCCATTGTGGGTGGAATATTATGTGTGGAATATAACATGGAATACTGTCATATCTTCCCTTTTTAAAAAGATTTTATTTATTTGAGAGAGAGAGAATGAGCAAGGGGAAGAGCAAAGCGAGAGGGAGAAGCAGACTTCCTTTTGAGCAGGGAGCCCGTTGTGGGGCTCCATCCCAGGACCCTGGAATCATGACCTGAGCCAGAGGCAGATGCTTAACTGACTGAGCCACTCAGGCACCCTTGTCATATCTTCTTTACCCATTCACTTATTGACAGACACTTAGGTTGCTTCCATAGCTTGGCTATTGTAAATAATGCTGCAATAAACATGGGGGTGCATATATCTTTTTAATTAGTGCTTTTGTTTTGTTTGGGTAAATACCCAGTAGTGGAATTACTGGGCTGTATGGTACTTCTTTCTTTTTTTTTTTTTTTTTTTAACTTTAAACAAATTTTTGTTACACAAAGGTTGTCACATACTTGGATATTTCTCTATTTTTCCCCCTCTACTTTGTACACAATTATTCTTACTCTCCACAGAATGGCTGCTTCTGAGCTTCTCATCTGGTGATGGCAAGCACTAAAATCCTGATTTTAACAGAATAGTAGTAAAAATGCCTCAGTGATTTAAGTTGAAAGCAGTACATTGGTACATAGTTCTTGTACTCAGTTACCAGGAATGTAGAAATATCTTTTTATTCAAAAGTACAAAATAAGTTATCTGCAAGCATGGACAATGACAGCAGCAAACCATTATATGTTGCCAACTGTAACTGATGGTTACAATGATTTTCTTAAACATCAGCCAGCCTTTTCTTCAGTCATTTCCTTCAACTGACTTCTCAGAAATTATTGTTGAGGACCTCTGCCTTGAGCTTCCTCTCACAGTTCATTGGTAATGGTTCAGCACTACTCTAGGAATTAGAACATGCCACCTTCCATTCCACCTATTCTGCCCATTCCAGGGCCCTTCTCTTCTTTGGGAATTCTGGTGACTACAACTTCTGCTATAGTTAAGAGAAAGGCCACTCCAGCAACATCCAAGAAAGCAGTTCTTGCATCCTTAGTTGGATCAATGATTCCTTCTTCCATTATATTCACAAAAGCTTCAAGCATAGCATCATAACCAACTTCTGAGGAAGTTCGCATAATTTTCTCAACTATCTGTGATCCTTCAACAGCCTGCATTCTTAGCAATGGTCAGGTATTTTGAGTGTCATCTAGTAATTTCTATACCAAGTTTTTGATCTTTAGCTGGAGTTACTGAGTCCAAGGCTGGAATGCACACTGGGGCAGGGCACAACCACTTCCCAGAACAATGCCTTTTTCAGTAGCAGCTCATGTAGCTTTGAGGGCATCTGTAACTCCCTTTCTTTTCATTCACATCAACACTACTTGTTCCAACAACCTTCAGCACAGCTACTCCATCTGAGAGTTTTGCCAGATGTTCATTCAGTTTTTCCTTTTCATATTCACTAGTTGTGACATCTAACTTCTCTGTGATTTCTTGAATACGTTTTTCAATTTGAGCCTTGTCATCTTTTCCTTTCAAGAGCATGGCATCATCTCTGCTCACAAAGACCTCTCCAACTTTTCCTAAGTCATGAAGCTGAACGTCTGAAGATTTAGTCAATCCTTCTCCAAACACTGCATCACCAGTAGCAATAACCATGTCTTTAAGCTGGTTCTTTCTATTGTTGCCAAAACCTGGAGCTTTGACTGCTACAGTCTGAAGACCAATTTTTAACCTACTCAAAACCAATGTACTTAGAGCTTCTCCATCAACATCGTTAGCAGTTATGACTAAGGGCTTACACTGAGCATAGGCAATTTCAAGAGCAGGTATAAATAGGACACTAGAAATTTTCTTTTCACTCAGAAGAACATAGGTATCTTGGAGTTCACATTTCTGACCTTTTGATGTATTAATAAAGTATGGAGAAATATAACCTCAATCAAACATCATGTTTTTAATAATTTTTAATTCATCATTTCATGTTTTTCTATCCTTTACTGTGATGACGCCCTCTCTTCCAACCATTTTCATTACTTCAGAAATGATGTTGCCAATTTGTTTGTTTCCATTTGCAGAAATAGTAGCAACCTGAGCAATTTCTTCAGGGGTTGTCACAATTTTAGACTCCTTCTTAGGTTCAGCAATTGCAGCATCAACAGCTACCACAGGACTAGCACCTTTGAGAATCTTCTTGAAGCCTTCCTTGGCAATAGAGCGTGCTAGTACAGTAGCAGCAGTAATGCCATCCCCAGCCTCTTCATTTGTATTATTGGCAACATCTTGAACAAGTTTAGCACCAATATTTTTATATTTATCTTTTAAGTCAGTGAACTTTGCAATGGTCACACCATTTTTTGTTACTTTGGGACTTTCCCAATTCTGTTTAATAATCACTGTTCTTCCCTTTGGCCCCATAGTACAGCTACAGATGGCTAAAAGGCTAAAGGTCTGCACTTTGGCTAAAAGGTCTGCAATTTGATGCATTAAGGCTCAAATTTTGGCATGAGCCCAAGTGAGATACGGAGTCAGTGCCCTGGACACTGGCCTAATTTGGCAAAAGACTGTGGGTAATCAAAGCATTTCTGTAGGGCAGCAGCAGGGTGTGCTGGTGGTGAGACAGGCAATAGGAGGTGAGTGAGGGATAGAATGCATGGTATATACAGCCAGAATCATATGGTATTTTTATTTTTAATTATTTGAGGTACTCCCATATTGTTTTACACAGTGACTGCACCAATTTACATTCCCACCAATAGTGCATGAGGATACCTTTCTCTCCACATCCTCATCAACACTTGTTATTTCTTTTGGATACTAGTCATACTGACAGATGTAAAGTGATACCTCATTGCAGTTTTGATTTGCATTTCCCTAATGATTAGTGATGTTGAGCATCTATTCATATGTCTGTTGGCCATCTATATGACTTCTTTGGGAAAGTGTCTATTCAGGTCCTCTGTTCATTTTTAGTCAGATTATTTGTGGGTTTTTTGGTGTTGAGTTACATAACTTCTTTATATATTTTGGATATTAACTCCTTATCAGATATATCACTTGCAAATATCTTTTCCATTCTGGAGGTTGCTTTTTTGTTTCATTGATGGTTTTCTTTACTGTGCAATATCTTCTTATTTTGGCATACTCCCAGTAGTTTATTTTTTCCAGACAGAAACTCTTTACCCCTTAAACAATAATTCCCTATTCCTTCCTCTCCCCAGCCCATAGTAACCTCTATTATACTTTCTGTCTCTGTAAATTCGTCTATTCTAGTTATCTCATATAAATGTAATATATTTTCCCTTTCATATCTGACTTTAAGACTGAGTAATATTCCAAGAGGAGGGGAAAGATGGCGGAGGAGTAGGGGACCCTATTTCAACTGGTCCCCACGAAACCAGCCTGAGATGTAAGAAGATCTGGATCTCTACAAACAGAATATCGCAGGCAGTTGGTTTTGAGGTAGGAAGCGGAAAGCCGTGATTCTGCGAGCAGATATCGGAGGATAAACGGCAGCGGGAGGGTGCCTGGAGGGTGCCTGGACGTGGGGATCCTACACCACTGGTGAGTGACAGCCTCGCGCACTGTGGAGGGGCACAGACTCGCAGACCAGTAGCATCGGGAAAGGACTTTAGGGCAGCCCCCGGGGTGGAGGACCAGACCGGCGGGGTTGCGCGCACACGAACCACAGCCTCTGAGACAGAAACCTGGTGCGCCAGGGTCCCACCGGTGAACTGCAACCCCTGGGGTGGAAGCCCCGAGCGGCGGAGTCGCGCCCACCCGAACTGCAGTCCCCGGGACAGGACCCCAAGTCCCAGAGTAGCGTGTGCGAACTGGGAGCGCCTGGCGGTTTTAGAAGCACAAAGGGCAGAGACGTGCCCCGACCTGGAGGCAGGACTGGAGCGCTGCGGAGGGGCGCACAACCCAGGACGTTGCAGTTTATAGCAGCACGGACAGAAATGGAGATGGTGTGGCCTGGAGATCTCACTGAAGAACAGACTGAGGTCTCTCTGCTCTGAGGCAGGGGGTTGGAAACGGTCTCTTCTGCTCTGACTCGCGGAAGAGACACAGAAAGCCGCCAGGGAAAGGCGCCAGAGAACAAAAGCCCCAAAGACTGATTCCCACTGAGCCCATCCCCCGCCACAGGGGTGCAGGGCAACTCCTCCCAAACAGGGTTGCCTGAGTAACAGCGTGGCAGGCTCCTCCCCCAGAAGACAGGCTGGGAAAACAAGAGGCCAGCAACCCTAAGTTCCCAAGAAAACAGGTGCATCGTGCTTGGGTTCTGGTCAATAATTTGGACTCTATACATTCCCTCAAATACCCATCAACAGAATGACTAGGAGGAGGAGCCCCCAAAATAGAAAAGACTCAGAGATTATGACTTATGCTGCAGATTTACAAATGGATGCAGACATAACCAAGATGTCAGAGAGGAATTCAGGCTAACAATTGTGAAGACAATGGCTAGAATGGAGAAATCAATTAATGGCAACATAGAGTCTCTAAGGGCAGAAATAAAAGGTGAATTGGCAGAACTTAAAAATGCTATCAATGAGATCCAATCCAATCTAGATAATCTAACAGCTAGGGTAACTGAGACAGAAAAGAGAATAAGTGATCTGGAAGACAGTATAATAGATAAAAAGGGAAAAGAGGAGGCCAGGGAAAAACAACTCAGAATCCATGAAAATAGAATCAGAGAAATAAGTGACACCATGAGGTGTTCCAATGTCAGAATAATTGGAATCCTGGAGGGAGTGGAGAGAGAGAGAGGGCTAGAAGATGTATTTGAGCAAATCGTAGCTGAGAACTTCCCTAATCTGGGGAATGAAACAAACATTCGAGTCCTAGAGGCAGAGAGGACCCCTCCTAAGATCAAGGAAAACAGGTCAACACCCCGGCATGTAATAGTAAAACTTGCAAATCTGAGAACCAAGGAAACCATCTTAAGGGCAGTTAGGGGGAAGAGATTCCTTACGTACAGAGGGAGGAACATCAGAATAACGTCAGACCTATCCACAGAGACCTGGCAAGCCAGAAAGGCCTGGCAAGACATATTCAGGGTACTAAATGAGAAGAACATGCAGCCAAGAATACTTTATCCGGCAAGGCTTTCATTTAGAATGGATGGAGAGATGCAGAGCTTCCACGACCGGCAAAGTTGAAAGAATATGTGACCACTAAGCCAGCCCTGCAAGAATTATTAAGGGGCGTTCTATAAAAGGAGAAAGACCCCAAGAGTGATCTACAACAGAAATTTACAGGGACAATCTATAAAAACAACGTCTTCACAGGCAACATGATGACAATTAATTCACATCTTTTAATAATCACTCTCAACCTGAATGGCCTAAACGCTCCCATAAAACGGCACAGGGTTGCAGATTGGATAAAAAGACAGGACCCATCCATATGCTGTCTACAAGAGACTCATTTTGAACCTAAAGATACATCCAGACTGAGTGTGAAGGGATGGAGATCTATCTTCCATGCCAGCGGACCTCAAAAGAAAGCTGGGGTAGCAATTCTTACATCAGACAAATTAGATTTTAAACTAAAGTCTGTAATAAGAAACACAGAAGGACACTATATCATTCTTAAAGGGTCTATCCAACAAGAAGATCTAACAATTGTAAATATCTCTGCCCCCAACATGGGAGCAGCCATATACATAAGCCAACTGTTAACCAAAATAAAGAGTCATATTGATAACAATACGTTAATTGTAGGAGACCTCAATACTCCACTCTCAGCAATGGGCAGATCATCTAAGCAGAAAATCAACAAGGAAACAAGAGCTTTGAATGATACATTGGACCAGATGGACCTCATAGATATTTACAGAACATTCCACCCTAAAACAACAGAATACTCATTCTTCTCGAGCGCATGTGGAACTTTCTCCAGAATAGACCATATACTGGGTCACAAATCAGGTCTCAACCGATACCAAAAGATTGAGATTATTCCCTGCATATTCTCAGACCACAATGCTCAAAACTGGAACTCAATCACAAGAAAAAATTTGGCAGAAATTCAAACACTTGGAAGCTAAAGACCACTCTGCTCAAGAATGTTTGGGTCAACCAAGAAATCAAAGAAGAACTTAAACAATTCATGGAAATCAATGAGAACAAAAACACATCGGTCCAAAACCTATGGGATACTGCAAAGGCGGTCCTAAGGGGGAAATACATAGCCATCCAAGCCTCACTCAAAAAAATAGAAAAATCCCGAATTCACCAACTAACTCTACACCTTAAAGAACTAGAGAAAAAGCCACAAACGACACCTAAGCCACGCATTAGAAGAGAAATAATTAAAATTAGAGAGAAATCAATGAATTAGAAACCAGAAACACAGTAGATCAGATCAACGAAACTAGAAGTTGGTTCTTTGAAAGAATTAATAAGATTGATAAACCACTGGCCAGACTTATACAAAAGAAGAGAGAAAGGACCCAAATTAATGAAATTATGAATGAAAGGGGAGAGATCACGACTAACACCAAGGAAATAGAAACAATTATTAGAAATTATTATCAACAACTATATGCCAATAAACTAAGGAATCTGGATGAAATAGAGGCCTTCCTGGAAACCTATAAGTTGCCAAGACTGAAACGGGAAGAAATTGACAACCTGAATAGGCCAATCTCAGTAACGAGATTGAAGCAGTGATCCAAAACCTCCCAAAAAACAAGAGTCCAGGGCCTGATGGATTCCCTGGGGAATTCTACCAACCATCCAAAGAAGAAATAATACCTCTTCTGCTGAAGCTGTTTCAAAAAATAGAAACAGAAGGAAAATTTCCAAACTCATTCTATGAGGCCAGCATTACCTTAATCCCCAAACCAGGCAAAGACCCCATCAAAAAGGAGAATTTCAGACCGATATCCCTGATGAATATGGATTCCAAAATCCTCAACAAAATCCTAGCTAATAGGATCCAACAATACATTAAAAGGATCATCCACCACGACCAAGTGGGATTTATCCCCGGGATGCGAGGGTGGTTCAACATTCACAAATCAATGTGATAGGACACATTAATAAGAGGAGGGAGAAGAACCATATGGTCCTCGCAATTGATGCAGAAAAAGCATTTGACACAATACAGCATCCTTTCCTGATTAAAACTCTCCAGAGTATAGGGATAGAGGGAACATTCCTCAAGCTCATAAAATCCATCTATGAAAAACCCACAGTGAATATCATCCTCAATGGGGAAAAGCTGAGAGCCTTTCCCTTAAGATCAGGAACACGTCAAGGGTGCCCACTCTCACCACTGTTGTTCAACATAGTACTAGAAGTCCTAGCAACAGCAATCAGACAACAAAAAGAAATAAAAGGTATTCAAATTGGCAAAGAAGAAGTCAAACTCTCTCTTTTCGCAGACGACATGATACTTTATGTGGAAAACCCAAAAGACTCCACCCCCAAATTACTAGAACTCATCCAGCAATTCAGTAATGTGGCAGGATACAAAATCAATGCACAGAAATCAGTTGCTTTCTTATACACTAACAACGCAACTGTAGAAAGAGAAATTAAAGAAACGATTCCATTTACAATAGCACCAAAAACCATAAGATACCTCAGAATAAACCTAACCAAAGAGGTAAAGGATCTATACTCTAGGAACTACAAAACACTCATGGAAGAAATTGAAGAAGACAAAAAGATCGAAAAATATTCCATGCTCATGGATCAGAAGAATAAACATTGTTAAAATGTCTATGCTACCCAGAGCAATCTACACCTTCAATGCCATCCCGATCAAAATTCCAATGACATTTTTCAAAGTGCTGGAACAAACAATCCTAAAATTTGTATGGAATCAGAAAAGACCCCAAATCACCAAGGAAATGTTGAAAAAGAAAAACAAAGCTGGGGGCATCACATTGCCCGATTTCAAGCTATATTACAAATCAGTGATCATCAAGACAGCATGGTACTGGCACAAAAACAGACATACAGACCAATGGAACAGAATAGAGAACCCAGATATGGACCCTCCACTCTATGGTCAAATAATCTTTGACAAAGCAGGAAAAAAACATGCAATGGAAAAAAGACAGTCTCTTCAATAAATGGTGCTGGGAAAATTGGACAGCCACATGCAGAAGAATGAAACTCGACCATTTTCTAACACCACTCACAAAGATAAACTTAAAGTGGATGGAAGATCTCAATGTGAGACAGGAATCCATCAAAATCCTAGAGGAGAACATAGGCAGTAACCTCCTTGATATCGGCCACAGCAACTTCTTTCAAGATACATCTCCAAAAGCTAGTGAAACAAAAGCAAAAATGAACTTTTGGGACTTCATCAAGATAAAAAGCTTCTGCACAGCAAAGGAAACAGTCAACAAAACACACAAAGAGGCAACTCACAGAATGGGAGAAGATATTTGCAAATGACACTACAGATAAAGGGCTGGTATCCAAAATCTATAAAGAACTTCTCAAACTCAACACCCAAAAAACAAATAATCAAGTCAAAAAGTGGGCAGAAGACATGAACAGACACTTCTCTGAAGAAGACATACAAATGGCTAACAGACACATGAAAAAATGTTCATCATCATTAGCCATCAGGGAAATCCAAATCAAAACCACACTGAGATACCACCTCACACCAGTTAGAATGGCAAAAATGGATAGGGAAAGAAACAACAAATGTGGGAGAGGTTGTGGAGGAAGGGGAACCCTCTTACACTGTTGGTGGGAATGCAAGTTGGTACAGTCACTTTGGAAAACAGTGTGGAGGTGCCTCAAAAATTTAAAAATAGAGCTACCCTATGACCCAGCAATTGCACTACTGGGTATTTACCCCAAAGACACAGATGTAGTGAAAAGAAGAGCCATATGCACCCCAATGTTCATAGCAGCAATGTCCGCAATAGCCAAACTGTGGAAAGAACCGAGATGCCCTTCAACAGATGAATGGATAAAGAAGATGTGGTCCATATATACAATGGAATATTACTCAGCCATCAGAAAAGATAAATACCCAACTTTTACATCAACATGGATGGGACTGGAGGAGATTATGCTAAGCGAAATAAGTCAAGCAGAGAAAGTCAATTATCATATGGTTTCACTTATTTGTGGAACATTAGGAATAACATGGAGGACATTAGGAGAAGGAAGGGAAAAATGGGGGGGGGAATTGGAGGGAGAGATGAACCATGAGAGACTATGGACCTGAGAAACAAACAGGGTTGTAGAGGGGAGTGGGGAGGGGGGATTGGTTAGCCCGGTGATGGGTATTAAGGAGGGCACGTACTGCATGGAGCACTGGGTGTTATACGAAAACAATGGATCGTGGATCACTACATCAAAAACTAATGATGTATTGTATGGTGACTAACATAATACAATAAAATTAAAAACTACAAAAAAAAAGACTGAGTAATATTCCATTTAGGTATATACCACATTGTTTATCCATGCATCTTATGATGGACATTTGAGTTTTTCCATCTTTTGGCTATTGTGAATAATGCTGAAATAAACACCGGCATACAAGTATCTGTTTGAGTTCCTGCCTTCAATTCTTTGGGGTATATACCTAGAAGTTGAATTGCTGTATTATGTGGTAAATCTATTTAACATTTTGAGGAACCACCAAAATTTTTCCACAGAAGCTGTACCACTTTACATCCCCACCAGCAATGTACAGGGTCTAATTTTTCCATATCCTAAAAAACACTTATTATTTTCTTTTGTTTGTTTATAGTGGGTATGTTCATTTATAATAGGTGTAAAGTGATATATCATTTTGATTTTAATTTCCATTTCTTTAATAACTAGGGATGCTGAACATTTTTTTATGTGCTTATTGGTCATTTGTATATCTTCTTTTTTTCTTTCAAAGATTTTATTTATTTATTTGAGAGAGAGAGTGAGCAAGAGAGAGGGAGAGAGCATGAGGAGCAAGAGGCAGAGGGAGAAGCAGACTCCCCACTGTGCAGGGAGCCTGATGTGGGGCTAGATCCCAGGACCCTGAGACTAAGACCTGAGCAGAAGGCAGACGCTTGACCAACTAAGCCACCTAGGCACCCCTGTATGTCTTCTTTAAAGAAATGTCTATTCAAGTACTTTACCAATTTCTGAATTGGGTCATTTGTTTTTATGTCGTTGAGTTGTAGGAGTTCTTTATATAATCCCTTATCACATATATGATTTGCAAATATATTCTTCCACTCTGTAGGTTGTATTTCCACTCTCTTGATAGTGTCTTATAATGAGCAAAAGTTTTTAGTTTTGGTGAATTTACCTATCTTTCTTTTGTTACCTATGCTTTTGGTGTTATAACCAAAAAGTCATTGTCAAATCCAATGTTATGAAACCATATGCTTTTTATTAGGAAAAAAATGAATCTTATCAATTTCCATCAACAACAACAATAAACTTTAAAATATACATGAATGTTCCAATTCTGTGATATAAGAAGATTGAAATTTAAGGAGGAAAAAAGATATATCATTCAAATATTAATTTTTTAAAAAGCAAGAGTAGCAATATTAATAACAGACAAGATGAACTTCAGAGCAAAGAAAATTACTAGAGACAAAGAGGGTGACATTATGTGATGATAAAAAGATCAATCTACAGGAAGACATAATAATCCTAAATGTGTATGACCAAACCACAGAGTTTCAAAATATATGAAATAAAACCTGATAGAGTTTAAAGGAGAAATAGACAAATCTGCAATTATAATTGGAGACTTCAATATCCCATTCTCAGTAATGGATAGAATTACTACACAGAAATTCATTAAGGACATAGAAGAATTTAACAACATCATCAACCTACGGGATCTAATTGAAATTTATAGAACTCTCTACTCAACAATAGCAGAATACATTTTTTCAAGAGCCCATGGAACATTCACCAAGATAGAACATATCTTGGCTCATAATACAAACTTCAACAAACTTAAAAAAAAAAAAGAAATCATATAGAGTTATTCTCTGGCCATAATATAATCAAATAGAAATCAGGAACAGAAAGGTAACAGAAAAATCTCCAAACACTTGGAAATTAAACAACATGCTTCTAAATAAGTCATGGATCAGAGGAATTCTCAAAAAAAAAAAATATTTTTTAAGATTTTTTTATTGTTATGTTAATCACCATACATTACATCACTAGTTTTAGATGTAGTGTTCCATGATTCATTGTTTGTGCATAACACCCAGTGCTCCATGCAGAATGTGCCCTCCTCAATACCCACCACCAGGCTAACCCATCCTCCCACCCCCTTCCCCTCTAGAACCCTCAGTTTGTTTTTCAGAGTCCATTGTCTCTCATGGTTCGTCTCCCCCTCCAATTCCCCTCCTGCTACCTTCTTCTTCTTCTTTTTATTTGTTTCTTAACATATATTGCATTATTTGTTTCAGAGGTACAGGTCTGAGATTCAACAGTCTTGCACAATTCACAGCGCTTACCAGAGCACATACCCTCCGCAGTGTCTATCACCCAGTCACCCCATCCTTCCCACCCCACCCCCCACTCCAGCAACCCTCAGTTTGTTTCCTGAGATTAAGAATTCCTCATATCAGTGAGGTCATATGATACACGTCTTTCTCTGTTTGACTTATTTCACTCAGCATAATACCCTCCAGTTCCATCCGTGTTATTGCAAAAGGCAAGATCTCATTCCTTTTGATGGCTGCATAATATTCCATTGTATATACATACCACATCTTCCTTATCCACTCATCTGTCGATGGACATCTTGGCTCTTTCCACAGTTTGGCTATTGTGGACATTGCTGCTATAAACATCGGGGTGCACATACCCCTTTGGATCCCTACATTTGTATCTTTGGGGTAAATACCCAGGAGTGCAATTGCTGGGTTGTAGGGTAGCTCTATTTTCAACTTTTTGGGGAACCTCCATACTGTTTCCCAGAGTAGCTGCACCAGCTTGCATTCCCACCAAGAGTGTAGGAGGGTTCCCCTTTCTCTGCATCCCTGCCAACATCTGTCATTTCCTGACTTATTAATTTTAGCCATTCTGACTGGTGTGAGGTGGTATCTCATTGAGGTTTTGATTTGGATTTCCCTGATGCCGAGTGATGTTGAGCACTTTTTCATGTGTCTGTTGGCCATTTGGATGTCTTCTTTGTAAAAATGTCTGTTCATGTCTTCTGCCCATTTCAAAAAAAAATTTTAATATCATAGAACTAAATGAGACTGAAAATACAACATGTCACACATTGTGAGACATAGTTAAAGCAGTGTCAAGAGGGAAATTAATAGCAGTAAATGCTTGAGGAACCACCAAAATATTTTCCACAGAAGCCGTACCAAATAGGAAAGGTGTCAAACCAATAATGTAATTTCTTGTCTCAGAAAGCTAGAAAATTAAAGCAAAATAAATTCAAAGCAAGTGGTAGGAGAGGAAAAATTCAGATAGGAAAAAAATGAATAAAATTGAAAATAATAACACAATTGAGAAAGATCAATGAAACATAAAGCTGATTCTTCAACAAAATCAATAAAATTGATAACCCCCAGCAAAACTGACAAAAATAAAAATGGAGAAGATACTAATCACCTACATCATGAATGAAATTAGATATATCACTACAAGTATTGCATCATTAAAAAAAGAAGAGAATACTATGAATAGCTTCATGCTCAATTTTCTAGAAGAAATTTGAAAGCTTAGAAGAAATGAATCAAGTTACTGAAAACTACAAACTGCCAAAATGCAGCCAAGATCATCTGAATTGTCATATAACCATTAAAGAAATTAAATTCATCAACAAAAACTTACTTAAAAATTTCCAGGCCCAAATGGTTTCACTAAAGAATTCTATAAAATATTGAAGGAAGAATTAACACCAATTTTGTACAATCTCTTCCAGAAAATAGAAGAGGAGAGAGCAATTCTCAATTCAATTTATGAAGCTAATACCAAAACCAAACAAAGGCAGTACAAAAAAAGAAAAGTTTATGTCAATATCCCTCATGAACTTAGGTGCAAAAATATTCAACAAAATATTAGCAAGCTGAATTTAAGTATGTCTAGGAAGAATTATGCACCATGATCAAGTGGGATTTATTCCACATGTGTAAATCTGGTACAACATTCAAAAACCAATCAGTAATATCAATTCATCATATTATAATCATATCAGTTGGTGCAGAAAAAGCATTTGACACAATCCAACACCTATTAATTATGAAAACTCTAGGCAAGTTAGGAATAGAGGAGAATTACCTCAACCTGATAAAAAGTATTTGCAAAACCTTACAGCTAATAACATACCTAAAGGTGGAAGACTGAATGCTTTCTCCCTAAGAGCAGGAATAAAACAAGAATTCTATTCTCACCACTCTTATCCAATACAGTGCTGGAAATTCTAGCAACTGAAATAAGACAAGGAGAAAAAAAGGCACACAGATTGGAAAGGAAGAAATAAAACTGGCCCTCTTTGTGAATAACTGTATATAGAAAATTCCTAGACCATCAAAAAATTGCTGGAGCTGATAAAGGAATTCAGCAAAGTTGCAGGATATAAAATCAATGCACAGAAGTCAGTTGTATTTTTATGCACTAACAATGAAGCAGAAGAAAGAAAATCAAGAAATCGATCTGATTTACAACTGTACCAAAAACCATAAGATCCTTAGGAATAAACCTAACCAAAGAAGTAAAGGATCTGTGAACTCTGAAAACTATAGAACACTTATGAAAGAAATTGAGGAACACAAAGAAATGGAAAAACATCCCATGCTCGTGAATTGGAAGAACAAATATTATTAACGTGTCTATGCTACCCAAAGGAATCTAAACATTCAAAGCAATCCTTATCAAAATACCATCAACATTTTTCACAGAGCTGGAACAAAAAATCTTAAAATTTGTATGGAACCAGATAAGACCTAGCATAGCCAAAGGAATGTTGAAAAAGAAAACCAAAGCTGGAGGCATCACAATTCAAAATTTCAAGCTCTATTACAAATCTGTAATCATAAAGATAGTATTGTATTCGCACAAAAGCAGAAACACAGATCAATGGAACAGAGTAGAGAACCTGGAAATGGACCCACAACTCCATGGTCAACTAATCTTTGACAAAGCAGGAAAGAATATCCAATGGAAAAAAGACAGTCTTTTCAACAAATCGTGTTGGGAAACCTGGACAGTAACATGCAGAAGAATGAAACTGGACCACTTTCTTACACCAAACACAAAAATAAACTCAAAATGGATGAAAGACCTAAATGTGAGAAAGGAAACCATCAAAATCCTAGAGGAGAACACAGTTAGCAACTTCTTTGACCTCAGCCACAGCAACTGCTTGCTAGTCAAATCTCCAAAGGTAAAGGAAACAGTAGCAAAAATGAACTATTGGGACTTCATCAGCATAAAAAGCTTTTGCACAGCAAAGGAAACAATCAACAAAACTAAAAGGCAACCTACAGAGTGGGAGAAGATATTTGCAAATGACATATCAGATAAAGGGCTAGTATCCAAAACCGATGAAGAACTTATCAAACTCAACACCCAAAGAACAAATAATCCAATCAAGAAATGGGCAGAAGACATGAACAGACATTTCTCCAAAGAAAACATACCAATGGCTAACAGACACATGAAAAAAATGCTCAACATCACACAGCATCAGAGAAATACAAAACAAAACTATGGTGAGATACCAGCTCACACCTGTCAGAAGAGCTAAAATTAACAAGTCAGGAAACAACAGATGTTGGCGAAGATGCAGAGAAAGGGGAACCCTCTTGCACTGTTGGTGAGAATGCAAACTGGTGCAGCGACTGGAAAACAGAATGAAGGTTCCTTAAAAAGGTAAAAATAAAGGTGGTGCCTGGGTGACTCAGTTGGTTAAGCATCTGACTTCAGCTCAGGTCATGATCTCAGGGTCCTGGGTTAAAGCCCCATGCCAGCAGGGAGTCTGCTTCTCCCTCTCCCTCTACCACCCCTCCCTCACTGTTCACACTTTCTGTCTCTCTCTCTCTCAAATAAATCAAATCTTTTTTTAAAAAGGTAAAAATAGAACTACCCTACAACCCAGCAATTACACTACTAGGTATTTATCCAAAGGATAAAAACATAGTGATTCAAACAGGCACATGCACCCCAATATTTATAGCAGCAATGTCCACAATAGCTAAAATATGGAGAGGGCCCTGAGGTCCAGATGAATGGATAAAGAAGATGTGGTGTGTATATATATACAATGGAATATTACTCAGCCATCAAAAAGAATGAAATCTTGCCATTTGCAACAACATGGATGGAACTAGAGGGTATTAAGCTAAGCAAAATAAGTCAGTAAGACAAGGACAAATACCATATGATTTTACTCATATGTGGAACTTAAGAAACAAAACAGATGAACATAGGGGGAGGAAAGGAAAAATAAAATAAGTGGAAAACAGAGAGGGAGGCAAACCATAAGAGACTTAACTATAGGAAACAGACTTGAGGGTTGCTGGAGGGGTAGGGGGGTGGAGTAACTGGGTGTGGGCATTAAGGAGGGCACTTGATATAATGAGCATGGGATGTTATATGCAACTGATGAATCACTAAATTCTACCCTTAAAACTAATGATACAGTATATGTTAACTAAATTGAATTTAAATTAAAAAAAAGAAGATTCCTAGAACTGATAAGTGAATTCAGCAAGGTTACATGACACAAGATCAACACATCAATATTAAATTTCATTTCTATATATTAATAATTATGATGTGGAAATCAAAATCAAAAGTATAATATCACTTAAAATTTATCCAAAGAAAATGAAAACTTTAGGTATAAATCTAACAGAACACAAATAAGATCTGTATGCTGAAAATTGCAAAATGCTAATGAAAGAAATCAATGAAGACCTAAATACAGGAAAAGATATACCATGTTCATGGATTAGAAGATTCAACATAGAAAAGATGTCAGCTTTTCCACCAAATTGATCTATAGACTTAATGCAATTCCTATCAAAATCATACCAAGTTTTTTTGTAAATATAGAAAGTCCATTGTAAAATTTATATGGAAAACCACAAGACCCAAAATAGCTAAAATAATCTTTTAAAAAGAAAAATAAAGTGAAAGGAATCACTCTACTTGATATTAGAGCTTACTATAGTTTATTATACCTACAGTAATTAAGACAGTTTGGTATTGGTAAAGGGATAGACACATAAATCAATGGGACTAAATAGAAAACACAGAAACAGGCATGCACAAGTATGCCAACTGACTTTTTATAAATGTGCAAAAACAACTCAATGGAGTAATGATAGCTTTTTCAACAAATGATGCTAGGACAACTTTGTATCCATAGGCCAAAAATTTCACTTCACACCTACACATCACACCTTATAGAATAATTAACTCAAAATGGACACAGGCTTAAATTTAACAAAATGTAAAACTACAAAATTCACTTTAAAAATTGGAGAAAAATGTTCATAATTTAGGGCTAGGGAAAAGTCCTTAGACTTGATACCAAAAGCAAGATCCATAAAATGAAAGATTGAGAAATTGGATCTCATAAAAATTGAAAATTTTTGATCTCCAAAAGTTTGTGTGAAGAGAATGAAAGACAAGCTACAGACTGGGACAAAATATTTGCAAGCCATATATCTGGAAAAAGACTTTTTCTACAATATATAAAGAACTCTCAAAACAGTGATGATAACAAGTGGCAGAATAGGAGATCCCAGAACTTATCCTCTTATTCAAATACCAATTTAACAACCATCCATGCACAAAAAAGCTTATGAGAGCTCCAAAATTCAGGTCAGTGGTTACAGCACACCAGTGAAGCATAGAAATGAGAAAAGAGTCATTGAAAATGTTAAGAAAACAGTTTCACTTTATTTGCATTAGCTTTCCCCCAAGCCAACACAGTGAGTGCAGTGCCAAGAGAGATCCCTTTAACCAATGAGTTCTCTTGTAGGGGAAAGAAAGAGCAAGCCCACCCACAGACTCCAGCACTGGGTCCACTCATGGTCCCTGCCAACTGGCCTGCCCACAATCTGTGGCTGGGCGGATTGGTGAAGGGCTTTTCCCAACAAAGGCAAGTTATAAAGACTGAAGAGGTGATTGCTTCTTCAAATACTCAGAAAACAATGCAAGGCTACAAGAATCATGAAAAATTGGGGAAACACGACACCACCAAAGCTCCAGCAACCAGCTCTAAATAAATGGAGATCTATGAACTGCCTGACAAAGAATTCAAAATAACCATCTTAAAGAAGCTCAGTGAGCTACAAGGTAACACTGATAGACAACAAAATGAAATAAGGGAAGCAATATATGGACAAAATAAAGAGTCCAACAAAGACATAGAAACCATAAAATAAAGGAACCAAATTCTGAAGTTGAAGAATACAATGACTAAATTGAAATAAGTTTTAGAGCATTTCAACAACAGACTTCACCAAGCAGAAGAAAGAATCAGTAAACTTAAAGACAAGTCATTTGAAATTATCCAGTCCAAAGAAAAAATAAGGGAAAAGAGCATGAAAAGAGTGAAGAAAGCATGTGAGACTTATGAAAAAACATAAGTAAACCAAAATACATTATGTGAGCACCAGGAGAAGAGGAAAAAAGGGAGGACAGAATGCTTATTTAATGTAATAATGACTAAAAACTTCCCAAATCTGTGAAGGGAAATAACCAGATTCATGAAGTCCAAGTAGCCACAAAAATATTGATTCTAAAGATGTCTAACACCAAGACACATTATACTTAAATTGTCAGAAGTCAAAGTTAAAGACAGAATATTTAGAGCAACAAAAAAAAGTTACTTGTCACATAAAAGGGAACCCCCATAAGACTATCAATGAGTTCTCCAGAACAAACTTGTAGACTGGGAAAAAGTGGGATAATAAATGCAAAGTCCTGAAGGAAAAAAACTGCCAACCAAGAATGTTATACCCAGCAAAATTGTCCTTTAGCAAATGAAGGTGAAGGAGGATTTAAGATGGTGGAGTTGTAGGGGGACCCTATGCTTGCCTTGTCCCTTGAACACAGCTAGACAAATATCAAATTATCCTGAACACCCAAGAAATCAGTCTGAAGACTGAGAAAACAAACTGCACAACTAGAGGGAAAAAAGAGGCCACATCAAAAGTAGCAGGTGTGGATGTGTGATTTAGGGGAGAAAAGAATCATGGGAGGGGGAGAGAGCCCTAATCATAGAAAGAGGAGAGAGAGAAAGAGAGAGTATAGTGTACAGGGGATTGCACAAGAAAAACACTTCCCCAAATCCACTGGCTGGGAAAATGAAAGGGGCTGATTATTGTGAGTTTTTACCACCAGAGGAGTTCAAAGACTAAAGTTTTAGAGCCTGCACAGTGACTAGGTGGAGCCTGGCTTGCATAGTGATGCTCCTGTGGAGGAGGGGAGAGGCACAGAAGCAGACAGTGTGCTCTGAGAATCCGCTGGGTCAAATGGGGAAAGACAGTTCCCCTTCTGGGGTCGCATTTGGAAGAGGTGGCACAGCCTCTCAGGGGACAAAAGAGCTGGTATGTGCCATTGTGCTGCCCTGTTCATTAGCATAGGGGCAGAGATACCTGCTGAGGGCACCTAACCTGGATGCTGGCTTTTTTTTTTTTTTACCAAAAAGGTAAAAGATCTGTACTCTGAAAACTATAGAACACTTATGAAAGAAATTGCAGAGTATGCAAAGAAATGGAAAAACATTGTATGCTCATGGATTGGAAGAACAAATATTGTTAAAATGTCTATAATCTGCACATTTAATGCAACCCCTATTAAAATACCACCAGCATTTTCCACAGAGCTGGAACAAAAAATCCTAAAATTTGCATGGAACCAGATAAGACCCCGAAAAAGCAAAGCAATCTGAAAAAGAAAAGAAAAGCTGGAGGCATCACAATTCCAGATTTCAAGCTCTATTACAAAGCTGTAATCTTCAAGATAGTATGGTACTTACACAAAAACAGACACATAGATTAATGGAACAAAAGAGAGAACCCAGATATGGACCCATAACTCTATGGTCAACTAATCTTCAATAAAACAGGAAACAATATCCAATGGAAAAAGACAGTCTCTTTAACAAATCATATTGGGAAAACTGGACAGCAACATACAGAAGAATAACTGGACCACTTTCTTACACCGTACACAAAAATAAACTCAAAATGGATGAAAACCTAAATGTGAGAAAGGAAACCATCAAAATCCTAGAGGAGAACACAGACAGCAACCTCTTTGACCTCAGCTGCAGCAACGTCTTGCTAGACACATTTCCAAAGGAAAGAAAAAAGAAAAAATGAACTATTGGGACTTCAAGATAAAAAGCTTTTGCACAGCAAAGGAAAAAGTCAACAAAACTAAAAGGCAACTTAAGGAGTGGGAGAAGATATTTGCAAATGACATATCTGATAAGGGATTAGTCCAAAATCTATTATAAACCTATCAAACTCAACACCCAAAATACAGATAATCCAGCTAAAAAATGGGCTGAAGACATGAATGGACAATTTTCCAAAGATATCCAGATGGCTAACAGACACATGAAAAGATGCTCAACATCACTCATCATCAGGGAAATATAAATTAAAACTACGATGAGATACTACCTCACATCTGTCAGAGTGGCTAAAATCAACAACACAGTAAACAACAGATGTTGGTGAGGATATAGAGAAAGGGGAACCCTCTTACACTGTTGGTGGGAATGCAAACTTGTTCAGCCACTCTGGAAAACACTATGGAGGTTTTTCAAAAAGTTAAAAATAGAACTATCCTATGCTCCAGCAATTGCAATACTAGGTATTTACCCAAAAGATACAAAAATACTGATTTGCAGGGGCACATGCACCACAATGTTTATAGCAGCATTATCAAAAATAGCCAAATTATGGAAAGAGTCCAAATGTCCATTGACTGATGAATGGATAAAGAAGATGTGGTGTGTATATATGTGTGTGTGTATATATATATATATATATATATATATATATATATATATATATATATGATGGAATACTACTCAGCCATCAAAAATAATGTAATCTTGCCATTTGCAAAGACATGGATAGAACTAGAGTGTATTATGCTAAGCAAAATAAGTCAGTCAGAGAAAGACTAATACCATATGATTTTACTCTGGTGGAATTTAAGAAAGAAAACAGAGGGAGAAAAAGAGAGGGAGGCAAACCATAAAGACTCTTAATGGTAGCATAGAAACTGAGGGTTGATTGAGTGAAGGTGGGTAGGGGATGGCCTAAATCGGTGATGGGTATTAAGGAGGGCACTTGTTGTGATGAGCGCTGGGTGCATATGTAAGTGATGAATCACTAAATTCTACTCCTGAAACCAATATTCCACTATATGTTAATTAGCTAGAAATTAAATAAAACCTTGAAATAAATAAATAAATAACAAAAAAATTAAAATAGAGGAGAGATAAAGCCTTTCCCAGATTAATAAAACTGAAAGAATTCATCACTAGGTAAGCTGAAATAAAAGAATGTTAAACAGCAACATGAAAGCATATGAAAGTATAAATTTCAGTGGTAAAGGTAAAGATAATGATGGTACATAAGTCATTTTTAATCTTAGTATGAAAGTTAAAAGACAAAAGCCTTAAGAATAACTATAACCACAGAAATGTATAAATGGATATACAATGAAATATAAATAAATTCTGATATAAATAAAATAAAGAAAAGGTTAGTAAAAGTGTAGTTTTTAATGCAATTGAATTTAAGTTGTTATTAGCTGAAATAGACTGGCATAATAAGAAATTTTATTCAATCCTCATGGCAATTACAATGGAAAAACCTAGGGGAATTAAAAAAATGAAGAGAAAAACAAAAACAAAAAAATAACCAAACACATGTCAAATCACAAAGACAGCAAGAAAGGAAGAGAGGAACAATGGACTACAAAACAGACCAAAAAAATGAACAAAATGACAATAGTAAGTCTTTATCTATAAAAAACTACTTTAAGTGTAAGTGGATTAAACTCACCAATCAAAAGCTATAGAGTGGCTGAATGGATAAAACCCAAAATCCAACTATATGCTGTTTATAAGAGATTTGCCTTAGATTTGAGGACATACATAGGCTGAAAGTGAAGTGATGGAAAATGATATTCTTGCAAATGATAACCAAAAGGGAGCAGGGTGTCTATACTTACATCAGATAGAAAAAGACTTTATGTCAAAAACTATCATAAGAGACAAGTTCACTACATAATGATACAAGGATAAATTCTACAGGAATATATAACAATTATAAGTATATATGCACCCAATATAAGAGCACTTTAAATATATAAATCAAAAATTGGCAGATTTGAAGGAATAATTAGACAACAATATAACTATATTAGGAAACTTCAATTTCCCACTTTCAATAATGGATAGGTCATCCAGACAGAAAATCAATAAAGAAACAGCTGACTTGGACAAAGTATAGACTAAATGAACCTAACATCCATATACAAAACATTCTTCCCAATAGCAGCAGAATATACATTCTTTTCAAACGCACACAGAACATTCTCCAGGATAGGTCACATGGTAGGTCATAAAACAAGTCTTAACAAATTTAAGAAAATTGAAATCACTCTAAGTACTGTTTCTGAGCACAGTGGAATAAAACTAGAAATCAATAACAAACAGAAAACAGGAAGTCATATCTACATGGAAATTAAACAATACAGTATTGAACAATCATTGGGTCAAGGAGGAAATCAAAAGGGAATTTTAAAAATATGTCAGACAGAGAGGGAGGCAAGATGACAGAAGAGTAGGGGACCTAATTTCATCTCATCCCTTGAATTTAACTAGATATCTATCAAATCATTCTGAAAAACTATGAATTCAACCTGAGATGTAAGAAAAGAATTGCTAGAATTCTACAAATAGAAAATTGACCACTTTTTGCAAGGTAGGAGGTGTGGAGAAGTGTATCTGAGGGGATACATTGGAAGATGAATGGTGGGGTGAAGGACACTCCATAAGCTGACTACCAGACAGTGATATAGCCCCAGAGTGCAAAATCAGAACTTTTAGAAGGCTGCTCCAGTGAGAGACGTCCCTGCCTGAAAGGCACTCAGGTGACAAAGTGGGGTGGAATCCTTGGTGGGACAGTGTGGTCTCAGGATCCCCCGGGTCACAGAAGGAAGGAAGGATGCCTGAGCCAGAAGAGTTCTCAAGCATTGGAGCAGGAAACTGGCTATGGTCAGCAAGCCTGGGAGTGGGCTCTTAGCTCAGTTTCCCATAAACTGCAAACTACGGCAGGATGGGGTGACCACTCTCTGTAGGGGGGCCCTGCAAAGGGCAGAAACGGGACAACCCTCCACCTTCCCCCAGGAGGGGTGGGGTGGGTGTGTGCACGATCAGGTGACCACTTTCCCTGCAGGGGCCCTGCAAGTGACTGGCCCCTGGCGACCCTCATCCCTCCCTTGGGAGGATCGGTGCAGGTGCTCACTGAAGGAGTTTGCAGAGTTTGGCGCACACAGAAGTGAAGACTCCTGTTCCTTGAGGGTTTACTGAAGAGAGGGGGCTGCAATCTTTCAGCTCCTAGGCTGGAGATCCCATGGACCATTTTTATATTCATCCTCTAAAGCAGATCAGAAAACCTTCAGGGAACAAAAGCCACATAGAGCAACCTGAAGCAGCTTACATTGAGCCTGGCCCCCTGGCAAGAGGTGGTGCAACTCCCCCAGGCAAAGAAACCTGAGAAGCAGTGCAACAGGCCCCTCCCCCAGAAGATCAGCTGGAACATCAGGTGAGTACCAAGCTTACGGAGCACACAGAACTGCAAAACTTCAGTGCTAGGGGAAAATAGTATATAGAATTTGAGGTTTTTTTCTCATGATTCTTTTATCTTTCAGTTTAAAATTTTCCTTTTCTTTTTTCTTTTTTTTTCATTTTCAACTAGTTTCTTATTTTATCAACTCTGTTTTTAAGTCTTTTTTTAACTTTTATTTTTACATTTACATTTTATAGATATATTCTTCATTTTTTAATTCCTTTCACTGTATTCAGTTTTATTTTTGTATATATATATGTAAGTTTTACTTTCTTTACAATTTTGGTCTTCTAACAAAGAGACCAAAATACACCCATGGAGCACTCTGTTTTGTCCACCTGGGAGATTATACTCTCTCCTTTTTCCTTTTTTTTTTCTTTTCTGGTTTCTGGCCTTTTGGATTCATCTGGTGTATATTTTGCTTGGGTCATGGTGGATATTTTTTATTTTGTTCTCTCATTCATCCATTTTTCTCTGGGCAAAATGACTGGAAGGAGGAATTCACAACAAAAGAAAGAACCTGAGGTAATACTCTCTGCCACAGATCTAACCAATATGGATATAAGTAAAATGTCAGAGCTGAAATTCAGGATAACGATTATAAAGTTACTAGATGGAGTTGAAAAAAGCATAAAAGACACTAGAGGATCTCTTAGTGCAGAAATAAAAACTAATCAGGTCAAAGTTTAAAATGCTTTAACTGAGATGCAGTCCAAGATAGATGCTCTAATAGCCAGGGTAAATGAGGCAGAAGAGAGAGTCAGTGACATAGAAGACAAGATGATGGAAAGGAAGGAAGCTGAGAAAAAGAGAGAAAAACAACTAATGGAGGGAGGCTTCAAGAAATCAGCAATACCATTAAATGACACAATATTAGAATAATTGGGGTCCCAGAGGAAGAAGAAAGAGAGGGACAGAAGGTATATTTGAGCAAATCATAGCTGAGAACTTCCTTAATCTGGGGAAGGAAACAGGCATTCAAGGCCAAGAGGTAGAGAGAACCCCTCTCAAAATCAATAAAAATAGATCAACACCCTGACATATAATAGTGAAGCTTGAAAATCCCAGAGATAAAGAGAAAATCCTGAAAGCAGCTCAAGACAAGAACTCCTTAACCTATAGGGATAGGAACATTAGACTGACAGCAGACCTATCCACAGAGACCTGGCAGGCCAGAAAGGACTGGCATGATATATTCAGGGTACTAAATGAGAAAAACATGTAGCTAAGAATATTTTATCCAGCAAGGCTCTCATTCAGAATGGAAGGAGAGATAAAGAACATCCAGGACAAACAGAAACTAAAAGAATTTGTGATCACTAAACCAGCCCTGCAAGAAATATTAAAGGGGATCCTGAAAGCAAAGAGAGAGCCCAAAAGTAACATAGACCAGAAAGAAACAGAGACAATCTACAGAAACAGGGACTTCACAGGTAATACAAAAATACCTCAGACAAATGAAAATGAGAACATAACATAGGATACAGCAAAAGCAGCACACAAATGGAAATTTATAGCAATAAATGCCTACATTAAAAAAGAAGAAAGATCTCAAACAACCCAACTTTATACCTCAATGAACTAGAAAAAGAACAAATTAAACCCAAAGTTAGCAGAAGGAAGAAAATATCAAAGGTTATAACAAAAATAAATGTAATAGAGAATAGAAAGAAAAATCAGCAAAACTAAGAATTGGTTTTTGAAAAGACAAGCAAAATTGACAAACCCTTAGGTAGACTAAGAAAAAAGACTCACAAAACTAAAGTCAGAGATGAAAGAGGAGATGTTGCAACGGAGCCACAAAAATAGAAAAGATCATAAAGGACCATTATGAGCAAGTATATGGCAATGAATTGGACAACACAGAAGAAATGTATAAATTCCTAGAAACATTCAACCTATCAAGATGGAATCAAGAAGAAACAGAAAGCCTGAACAGACAAATAACAAATAAAGAGATTGAATCACTAATCAAAAGTTTCCCAACAAAGAAAAGGCCTGGACCAGATCATTTCACAGGCCAACGCTACCAAACACTTAAGGCAGAATTACCAATCCTTTTAAAATTCTTCCAAAAATAGAGAAGGAATACTTCCAAACTCATTTTATGAGGACAGCAACACCTTGATATCAAGGTCAGGCAAAGACATCACAAGAAAAGAAAACTACAGGCCAATATCCCTGATAAAAATAGATGCAAGAATCCTAAAGAAAATATTAGCAAACCAAATTAAACATAGTATTGAAAAGATCATACATGATCAAGTGTATTTGTCCCTGGGATGCAAGAGTGATGCAACATATACAAATCAATCAATGTGATACACCACATTAACAGCATGAAGAATAAAAACCACATGATGATCTGTGGAAAAGCATTTGACAAAATTCAACACCCTCTCATGATGAAAACTCTCGACAAATTAGGACAGAAGGACATACCTCAACACGATAAAGGCCACATATGAAAAGCCCACAGCTAACACCATATCTAATGGTGAAAAACTGAAAGGTTTCCCTCTAAGATCTGGAACAAGGCAAAGATGCCCACTCTCACCACTTCCACTTACCGTAGTACTAGAAGTCCTAGCCAGAGATATTAGCCAAGAAAAAGAAATAAAAGGCATCCAAATCAGAAAGGAAGAAGTAAAATTGTGTCTGTTTGCAGATGACATGATCTTATATATAGAAAACCCTAAAGATTCCCCCTTCCCCCCCAAAAACTGTTAGAACTAATAAACACATTTAGTAAATGTGTTTATTTCACAGTGTAAAATCAACACACAAAAACAAGTTGTATTTCTATACACTAATAACAAACTATTCAAAAAGAAAATTAAGAAAATTATCCCATTTACAATAGCATAAAATACTTACTAATTAACTTAACCAAGGAGTTTAAAGATTTTTACATGGAAAAGTATAAAATACTGATGTAAGAAATTGAAGCAGACACAAATAAATGGAAAGACATCACATGTTCAAGGATTGGAAGAAGTTATATTGTTTAAATATCCATACTACCCAAAGCAACCACAGATTCAATGTAACCCCTGTCAAAATTCCAATTGCATTCTTTATAGAAAAAAAAAAGTCCTAAAATCCATAAGGAACCACAAAAAATCCTGACTAGCCAAAGAAATTTGAACAAGAAGAGCAAAGCCAGAGATATCACATTTCCTGACTTCAAAATATATTACAAAGCTATAGTAATCAAAATAGTATGGTACTGGCATAAAAACAAATGTACAGACCAATAGAACAGAATAGAGAGACAAGAAATAAACCACACATATATGGTCAACTTATCTTTGACAAAGGTGCCAAGAATACACAATGGTGTTGGGAAAACTGGATATTCAAATGCAAAGAATGAAACTGGACCCTTATGTTACACCATACACAAAATTTAACTCAAAAGGATTAAAAATCTGGGCTACCTGCATGGCTAAGTTGATTAAGCATCAACTCTTGATTTTGACTCAGGTCCTGGGATTGAGCCCTGTGTCCATCTCCACACTCAGCAGGGGGTCTGCTTGTCCTTTTCCCTCTGCCCTTCCCCCAACTTGTGCTCTCTCTGTCTCTCTCTCAAATAAATAAATAAAATCTTTTTTTTAAAAAAAAGGATTAAAAATTAAAACGTAAGGTCCCAAACCATCAAACTCCAAGAAAACATAGGGGATAAGCTTCTTGACACTGGTCTTGGCAATGATTTCTTGGATGTGGTAACATAAGCAAAAAGAGACACTAGGACTACATCAAACTAAAGATCTGCACAATAAAGTAAATAATCAACAAATGAAAGGACAACCTACTGAATGGGAACTATATTTGCAAAATAGATTTCTGTAAAGGGTTAATATCCAAAATATAAGGAACTCCTACAACTCCTACAACTCAGCCCTATTAAATACGGTCCTAGGAACTGAACAGACATTCTCAAAAGAAGGCGTACAAATGGAGAACAGGCACATAAAAAGGTGCTTCACATCATTAATCATCAGGGAAATGCAAATCAAGGTTGCAAAAAGATATCGTCTCATACCTGTTAGGATAGCTATTATTAAAAAGAAAAAAAAAAAAAGATAACAAGCATTGGCCAGGATGTGGAGAAAAAGGAACACCTGTGCACTGTTGGTGGGAATGCAAACTGGAACAGTCACTATGGAAAACAGTGTGGTGGGTCTTAAAAAAACCCTAAAAATAGAACTGCCACATTGAACCAACCATCTCACTTCTGGGTATATATCCAAAGGAACTGAAATCAGGATCTTGAAGAAAGAGCTATCTGCACACTTATGTTCATTGCAGTGTTTTTTGCAATAGCCAACACACGGAGGCAACCTAAATGTCCACAGATGGATAAATGAATAAAGATATGAGATATACATACATGTATACATATATATGTATAAATACATATATATAAATACAGTGGTTTTTATATACATACATGTATATGTATGTATGTAGGTTACATATGTATATATAAACAGATGAATATATGTATGTGTGTGTACACACATAATGGAATATTATTCAGCCTTAAGGAAGGAAACCCTGGCATTTGTGACAACATGGATGAACCTGAAAAACATTATGCTGAATGAAATAAGCCAGACACAGAATGACAAATATCATCTGACATCACTTACTGAGTCAAACTCATAGATGTGGAAAGTGTAATGGTAGTTGTTAGGGTCTGAAGGGAGAGGGAAATGGGGAGGTATTAGTCAAAGGGTATAAAGTCTCACTTCTGCAAGATGAATAAGTCCTAGAGACCTATTGTACAGCATATCACCTATAGTTAGCAATACTGCAGTTTATACTTAAAATTTTGCCACAAGGGTAGATTTGATGTTAAACTTTTGGAGGCGATGGATATATTTATGGCACAGGTTGTGATGATAGTTTCACAAATATATACTTATCTACAAACTTATTAAGTTGTGTACATTAAATATGTACCATTTTTGTATGTCAGTCATACCTCAATAAAGTACTTTAAAAAAAGAACTTTCAAAGCTTAAAAGTAAAAGTCAAAACAACAACCTCTATTTAAAAAATGGGCAAAATATATGAAGAAACATTTCACAAAAAGGGTATAAAGATGGCAAATTGGGGCACCTCCGTGGCTCAGTCGTTGGGCGTTTGCCTTCAGCTCAGGTTGCATCCTGGGATTGAGCCCCGCATCAGGCTCCCTGCTCGGCGAGAAGCCTGCTTCTCCCTCTCCCAATCCCTCTGCTTGTGTTCCTGCTCTCACTATCTCTCTCTCTGTCAAATAAATAAATAAAATCTTTAAAAAAAAAAAAGGCAAATCAGCATATGGAAAGATATTCAATATCATTAGCCATCAAGGAAATATGAATTAAAACCCAAGGAGATATTGCTGCACCTATCAAAATCACTAAAATAAAAAATAGTGAAAATACCAAAAGCTGTGGAGGAGAGGAGAAACTGGATGTAAAATGGTCCAGGCGCCCTGGGAAAGAGAATGGCAGAAAACTAAAAATGTGCTTACTATATGACCCAGCAATTGCCCTCTTAGGCATTTATTCCAGAGAAATGAAAAGTTACATTTACACAAAAACCTGTACACAAAATGTTCATAGCAGCTCTATTTGTAACAGCCAAAATCTGGAAACAACCCAGATGTCATTCAACCAGTGAATGGTGAAACAAATTATTTACATTTGTGGTACCTTCATAGCATGGCATACTATCCGGCAACAAAAGGAATGAACTATTGATACACACAAGGACTTGGATGAAGTTCAAACGAATTTTGCTGAATGAATAAAGCCAATCCAGGGGCACCTGGATGGCACAAGTTGGTTAAGTGATTGACTTCAGCTCAGGTCATGATCTCAGGGTCCTGGGATTGAGCCCCAGGTAGGGCTTCTAGCTCAGCGAGGAGTCTGCTTGTCTCCCTCTCTGCCCCTCCCCCTGCTCATGCTCTCTGTCTCTCTCAAATAAATAAACTCTTTAAAAAAAATTAAAAAATAAATAAAGCCAGTCTAAAGAGACTACATTATAATTCCATTCATATAACATTCTTGAAATGACAAAATTATAGAAAAACAGGTTAATGGTTGTCAGTCCGCGCCTTCCCCCCAAGTATGTGGGGTTATAAAAGGCAAGAAGAGGAATTCTGTGGCGATGAAACAGTTCTGTATCTTGAGGGTGGTGATGGATACCTACATATTTGATAAAATTCTATAGAACTAAGTATATACACACACACAAATGAGTACAAGTGAAACTGGGGAAAGCTAAATAATATTGTTGGATCAATGTCAATACATTGGTTGTGATACTGTGCTATAGTTTTGGGAACTGTTACCATTAATGGAAATCTGGGTAAAGGGTGGACAAGATCTCTCTGCATTGTTTCTGCATGTGAACCTACAATCATCTCAACGTACTTTAACATTATTTTAAAAGTGCGTCTCTGCTGCAGCATCCACTTTTACGGGTTTTTTTTTTTTTAAGTACAATCCTCTTAAAATGCATTGTCCAAGGCCAGAAAGCTATTTCATAAATTTTAAGAAACCACCTAGCTCCTAAGTGACACTCCCTCACCTTGCTGTCAGCAGGTGATGTGCGCTGCATAGTGCTGGAATTAAGAATTCTAGAGGGAGATACTGGCCGTGGCCTCGCGGTGTGTGTGTGTGTGTGTGTGTGTGTGTGTGTGTGTGTGTGTGTGTAGGTGGGCACTGGTATGAACGTGAGAAAAAAAAGGAGACGGAGAGTTCTGCCTCTGTCACTGTCAAGGAAGGTGGCCGGCTGATGAAGGTAATGCTGAGAGCCAGGGAAGGGCTTAAGAAGGGTGCTGGCGCCTCAGAAACGCCCTCCTGCAGCATCCTTCGGGGGGCGGCGGCTGCACAGCCCGGGGGCAGCGACTGAACCCCACCGTCCGCAGGAAAAGGTGAGCGCGGGACTGGGGGCGGGAGGTGCGGCCTCTGAGCAGCGGCCCGCAGGCTGGCAGAGCTGCCTGGTTCGCAGTGGCGGCGCCTGGTCTTGGATGCTGCAGCAGAGACGCCAAGGAGACTCCGAATGCCAGGAGCGCAGGGTTGAGGCCGGGGAGGGTGGGGCCGCCCGGAAATCCCGGTGGCGCCAGCGGGGTAGCGTTTGCAGGCCGGAGGCGCGCACACGAGGGGCACGTGGGTGTGGATGAACCGGTGCGGCGGAGCCTCCTTCCTGCAGCGCCACCGCGGCCGGGTGTCCGCGCCAGAGGAACGGCGGGTGGGGTGCCTGCCCCATGCAGGAGGCACCCGCAGCCCTCGCCCGGCACCCTGCGGGCAGGGCAGGGGCGGGGACAGCACCCAGGCCCCACGCCTAGAGGCGCTCTCCGCACGGGTCTCCTCCCCGGTGCCTGGGCCCCCTCTCGTCTCCGGTGCGGAAAACCCCAGCGGCTTTGTCCGGGGATGGCCAAGGGTGCGTGGTGACCAAGGGGCTTCCAAACCCAGGCATAGGCGAAAGACTGGGATGGACAGAGATCAGTGGGAGTGCCGTGGGGCTTCGAGGGAACTGCACCCGTAGCCGAGCTCCGGAGACTGGCGCCGAGCTGGGGGCATTGGAGCGGTCGCCGGGCGCCGTCGTGTGCGCTCCCTTATGCCGGCCCACGAACGCGGGCACATGGTCCGGGCTTCCACCCGCCCCCGGTGGGGTTGGTGCCGGGAGCGCGCGGTGTTGGGAAGGCGGCTCTGCGGGGAGAGGGGGTGGTACGCGACTAAGGTGTGGCTGCGGGGGAGGAGGCGGGAGGCACTGGAAGGCTGTGGCCCCGCTGCCGCAGCAGCCCCGCAGTGGGCGCCCCGCGCAGAGGAGGCAGCAGGGGGCGGCGAGGTGCCCGCCGGTCGCACTGCGGTCCTTGCCCGCGTTAACGTGTCCTCGAGGATGAAAGGGAAAGGAAAAAGGTCCATTTAAAGGGGCAAGGGCCGGCAGAGACTTTTGCTGGTCCCAACCCGCGCGGAGGGCTTTGGCCGCGGGGACGTGGGAGTTGCAGGGCAAAGCCAGGTGTCATAATGCGGGAAGGTGACTGCGAGCGCAGCGGCGCCTCCGCTTGGGTTGGGCTCCCAAGAGCGCAGCCGGAGATCGGGCGATCTTTTAAATTGGGCATTTCCTGTGGTGGTCCTAAATCTAGTATTAACCTCTTCCCAACTCCTACCCCCAAACACCTCCTAGTAGGCTTTTAAGCGATCAGGTCAGTTCTACCAGCTTCACGTTATTAAAAAAAAAAAAAAAAAAGAAAAAAGACAAAATTTTCACTTTGTTCATCTCTCCGACCCCAAGGCCCCACGAGGCGGCTTTTCACGGTCCTAAGACGTGGTTACTCCAAACCCACAGCAAGTTGCTCGTGTGCTCGCCTTTTGCTCCGCAAACCCCGGACGGTGCCACCGGAGGACGCTGAAGGCAAAGTCTCGGTGCCCGGCGCCTTCGAGACCGCCACGAGCCTCGAGTCCACTTCCCAAGGCAGGCGGGTCGGCCCTGCACCGACACTTCGTGGGTGTCTCTGTCTCCCTCTCCGGTAGCGCGCATTTTCTCAACAGAGCATGACCCGGTAGACGATGCACTCGAAATACCCGGAACCCTCCTCCTGCCCGTGTACAGTATCTTCCTCCCGACAATTCTGCACTTCACTGCGGCCGGCGTTATCTATGCACCTGGACCACCCCGGTGCCCCCGTCCTCAGCTCCCCATTCCTCGCTTCCAAGCAGTTGAAGGAGGGCTTTTCCGAGTTACCTGTCTCAGGGCAGCAGCTACATTGAGGCCATCCCCCTTTCTCTGCTTCTCAAGGGCAGAGCCCATGAAAGTCCGAGGCACCTGTGTCCCACGCCTCCCCCAGCGTGGGGCGACCAGTGTGTGTGTGTGTGTGTGTGTGTGTGTGTGTGTGTGTGTATCTAACACACAGTAATTCCCGGAAGACAAAGCATAGGTCTGTCCAAAGATGGTCCAGAGTTCAAGTGAAAAAACAAAAAAACAAAAAAAACAATCTCGAGGCACTGAGTCAGTGCTTGCCGCCTGCCTCGGCGTCTGGAGCATCTGCATCGCGGAGAAGGGATTTTAACTCTGAACCTCCTCCAGATCTGCTTGGCAATTAACTCCTCTGGCAGTGCCGCAACAGGTGGCCCCGCCGCCTACCCCGGACTACAGCCTCCTGGTCCCCAGTCCTTGCTGGAGTAGCTGACAGGGTGTGCGCGGGGTGGGGTGTGTGGGGGGGGGAAGCTATTTTTAATTGTGAAAATTCTGAGTCCTGTGTGCTGGTATTCTCTTGTCACAGTCAACCCCCATTTTTAACGCGGCGGCATCATCAAGATTAACACCTAGAAATGGAAAACTTACCCACTTTTCTATTAAAGAGGTGCTGTTTTTTTAACCGAGCATTTTTCCTCCCGATGGCTTTAACACTTTATTGATAAGACTTCCCCAGCCTTTGCCGTCTGGAGAAGTTGGAGGCGGGGACTTAGGGGTACACGTTGTTTCTTTTTATATCTGATGCTTCTTCCCCCTCCCCTTCCCCATCCCCCCACCCAGTTTACATTGGTCAAATTCTCAGCTTCCTCAGAGGTTCTCTATATAGCGTTTGTTCTAGAAGCTTTAAGGCTAAACCCTCTTTTCGGGTAAACCTGCTCGATACTTGTCCCGCGCCCAGCGAAACCCAGGCACCAATGGGTCAAGGTCCCCTGACTTCCATACGGAGAGTCACATTCTGGTTGGAAAGGCCCTCAAGGGCGACAGACGTGTTGCCCGGCTGATCGAAGTAGGGAACAGGGGTTGGAGCACCCAGGGACCTGGGGCCTCCGTCTTCCTCCCCGAGGTTCCCTTGACTCTGCTGAGCTCCGCGGCGACCTCGCCCGCGTCCCCGCCCAAACCGAGTATTAAACTACCTTGGACAAAAGTTTGAAAGAATCCAGTGTAGAAACAGACTTTACCTTTAAATCTGGTTATAATAAATAATATAAGTATACCCACATAACCACCCAAGTGGAGAGCAGATGCCCAGATTCGCGGTCCCCACGTGTTGCTGGAGCTGGCGCAGACGCGTCCGCGGGCACAGTGGCGAACGTGACACCGCATTTTCTCCGAATTCTTGCCTTCTAGGGTGGTGCAGGGCCACGGGGAGGTGGGGGAAGAGGCTGCGGAATCCATCCGTTCTGCGGGACCACAACTCGGGGAGGGGGTGTCTCGTACGGCCCCATTTTCCCACGAGAGAAAAGCAATGCTCGTTATGGATGATTAATAGCCGTGCTTTCCACGACCAGGAGGCGCGTCCCTGCCGGCACCACTAGCTTAGTAGTTTTAATTTGACCTTTATCATCAGCAACATGCCCCCGGAGGCTGGGAACAGGATTCGCACCCCGATGGCTGCCCTTTCCCTCCTCCACCCAGCGGCGTGCTTCCAGGGGAGGGTCGGGAACTTGCAGCTCCCGCGGCGTCCCCTCCTTCTCCGGAGGGAACAGGCTCTCTGCGACCTAACCCCGGAGCTGTCAGACATCCCCGGGCGTGGTCGGGGCTCTCCCGGGCCTCGGAGTTGGGCGGGGTCTGCAGTGCATCGTCTTGGGTTCTCTCTGGCACAGTGTGTCGGTGTGCAGAGAGAAAAACAAAACAAAACAAAAACCAAAAACACACTCCTAAAGTGCCACTGGCATCTATGGAGTGGCGGTGGTCTACACAGTGTGCCTGTGCCTGGAGATGGCGGGGGAGGGTACTGCGGCCAAGGGCAGGGCAGGAGGACAGTGAAGGCCCGCTGGCCGCCGGGGAGCCCTTCCTCTCCCGGTTCAGCGGCCGGGAGCACCCCGAGCTGTGGCTAAAGGGGGCTGGTAGGCTCTCCTGCACCCCGCGAGCTCCCCCGCCTTCCCTGTGTCCCCCGGCTTTTCCAGGAGGAAGATGGGGTGCCTAGCGGGGGTGGGGCGCTCCGGGCCGCGGGGCCGGGCTGTCACGTGCCCCCCTCCCCCGCCACTGCGGCGGGAGTTCCAATCAGAGCGCGCCAGGGGGCTCCTCCTGGGCAGGAACCACCCGGCTCGGCGGCGGAGGGTGGGCCGCCGTCACCTGACCGCCCGCCCCCGCCCCCCGCGAGTAAGGGGCGGTGGTAGCGTCTGCTCGGTTACAAATGGCCCCTCCCGCCCCGCTCGCCCGCTCGCTCGGGCTCGGCGCGGACCCGCCCGGGCACGCTCCTCCCGCCGGCTCCCGGCGTCCCGCCGCCCAGCCCAGAACGGGCCAGCGGTCGCCGCCACCCTTGAGGGCGCTGCCGACACCCAGTGCGGAGGCTTGCCGGCGGAGGTCGCTACGGGAGGCTAGACCGCGTTGGCGCGCGGCTCTCCTACCCGCAGGTGAGTATGCAGTACGGGCGTGGGATGCTGCGGGGAGAGTGCGGGGAGACTTGCGGGTCCTCCGATGCAGACGCGGATCCGTGCGATGCGCAGGTTAAGTTTGCAGAGCGAGTCTGAGGTTTCTCTCCATCTCGGCCTCCTCTTGCTGCTCCAGCGGTTTGGGGTCTCCCGCGAAAGCCTCGATTTGGGGGAAGGGCTTTGGGAAATTCTTGTCTTGAGATACTTGACAAAGGTTGAAAAGACACATCAGGTGGAGCGTGTAGCTGCAGCTGACAGGGGTGAGACAGGTGCATTCGCGTGTGCCTGAGCATGTGTGTGTATGTGTGTGTGTGGCTCCTGGCTAGGAGGATGAGCCCGAGATAGGGCGAAGTCTCTGCGGTGGGTCATTCCATCCCCAGAAGCCTTAGATCCCAGAGAGGGAAATTGCCCTGCTCTGAGGTGGTCACTGGATAGATGATATGACAGCAAACCATTGACTCCCCCCACCCCACACCGGATTCCTGATATGCCCCTATAATAGCAGGAGTGCAGGTGCTTATAAAGAGTGTGTGAAATTTTAAGACACCCAGAAATTATTCCTTTTACATTTTAACTTCTTGGCAGAAATTAGTATTAAAAGTGCTGAATCATGCAAAAAGATGTGAAAAATAATGTACTTCATGTTTTTGGTAAAGTTTTTCAAAGCTACTAACATCTGCATTTCTGGATGAATGCTTTAAATTTAAGGTGTAGGCACTGGGTATTTAAAAATCACATTTTGAGACTGTGCCCTTGGCTTTATGAGTATCAGTTGCTTTTCTTTCTTTAGTGCGAGTTGTATCCATTCATTATCTCCTACCACCCTACCCCCTCAAAAAAAAAACCAACCCAAGACATTTTTTTTTTTTTTTGGTGTGTCCACGATTGTGAAACGAGTGGAGGAAACAGTCCTCGGAAATAGAAAACATCCTCCTTTGATGAGTGCAATGATGGCCAATTTGATTTGTCATATGCCACTGAAGGGAATGTCAAGCTGATAACATGCAGACTAGAGAGAAAAAGAAACAGGAGTTGCCCAGGGAGGGAGAAATAAGCCCTAATACAATTGTGCTCATCAGTAAAAGAGCTGAAGGAGAGTGCTTCCACATTGGAGCCTGAGTCTTTGGTGGAGGTGGAAGGGGGCAGTTTTTGATGTAAGTTCTGAGGTCAGACACCAACTAGCATAAAGATGATTTTTTAAAAAATCAGTCAGGATTAGTAGAATGGGTGTGTCCAAAGACAGCTCTTGTCCATTTACTCTGGGCTGCACAGTCTGAACTGCTCGTGGCCTGCTGACTCATAAGGGAACTAGAATGGCTTAGCAAGCTTGGATTTTACTTACAGACCCTAAAAGAACCGTACCTGCAACCCCCCCCCCCCACAAACAAGAATAATAAAAGAAAGAAAGCTCCAGCAGAGACATCCATAAACAGAGAAGCTCATCTCCTCTTCCCTTCTCTTCTTCAGGGAGGTTTTCCCCTATTCCTTGACTTGTCACCTTCATTTCAATACCTGTCATCCATGCTTGTGCACAGAACATTTGGTTTGACACAAAGATTTTAATGTAAATCTTAACATGAGAAATAGTGGTACTCCTAAACAGGATTATTTCAAAGGTATTTGTGAAGGATACTGAAAAACGGGAATATGAACGATTAATTGAGTTTTCTTTGCAGCACAGACTCCCTTAACATTGCATGCAAGACTAGGGAGCCCCACCCTGTTTCTGAGCATCTGCATGAAAGGCCCAGAAAGGAATTCGAGAATTGCAGTGGTGCAGAGACAGGCAGTTTCTAGGCTTGGGTATTATATTTACTTTAATGATTACTAAAATTGTGGGGGGTAGCCTTTAATCCATAGGTAGGTCTTGAAAAGCACAGTGTTAACTGTTTCACCTGACAGTTTGTTAAATATCCATTTAACTTTCAGAGGTTGATTTTGATAGAAGAGCGCTATGAAGTGGGAGCTGCTTCCAAATTTTAAGATCCCGGGGCTAAAAGATATGATTGAAGGACAAATATCAAAACATATAGTAAAGCCAAAAAGAGTTATTTTTGCTCTGGTATTTTTAATACAATTTATTTATAAAAGTAAGTTTTTTAGAAAGACGGGGCTCATTTTCAGGCAATAAACCTGCTTGCAGAAAAGACAAGCACCTGGCATCTCAGAACAGACATGCATAATTGGAGCAAAAAACAGGTGAATGAGCTTACCTTCTACTACTTGGTCCTTCAATCAGAACCCAGTCATGTCACATCAGATTAGGAGAAGGCAAGGCATTTCTGCAGCAAGGCAAGGAGATTTCAAATCTATGGGAAAGAAAATGTTTTGAGTTGCTCTGAAGAAAGAGGCAATTTTTATAAATTCACAAATCATTATGATCATAGCCATGCTTACCCGCATTGTCTGCTGCAGACAGCCGGTCTGACCATGACGAAGAGAGATACCAAGACTTTTTTCTTTCCTTTAAACAAAACAAAACAAAACAAAACAAACAATTCAAAGGATGCCTACTTGATGTTGCCATTCATTTTTTAAGACAAATAAATTATTTAAAGAAGAGAAAATGATACTTTTCCCCTGATGGCTAGAGTGAATTAATGCACTACTAAGTCTGGAAGCGGTGACCAGTTAGCAGTATCTTAACAGTTATTCCTGACTGAGTTGAAACTCCAGGTAAAACTTCTGTGTTCTGTTGAGAATCAGTGTAGGTTCAAAGCTGCTAAAACCACCTTCTGCTTTTTTTTCCTTCTTTCTTATGCTCTCTTTCCTCTCTTTAAAATTCACAAGCCACACCTACAAATCCTAGCACCTAGAAGGCTTTGAGATTTCACTAGGAACATACAATCAGATAAACTGCCCATGATTGTGGGTCATTCTGAAATCAAAACAGATCTCAGCTTCAGCCTCAAGAATCAGAATGGTAGGATGTCTCCAGAGCTTTGATCAGACACCGGTACCCAGGCAGCCTGGTTTCAAAGAAGGTCTTTTCCTAAGATTTGCAGTGATTATTTTGTGGAAGTTAGCTCTGCCCACTTGCACAGTTAATTGCACTGTGAGAAGGTTCCAGAACAGTACTTCCTTGAGTTCTGACAGTAAATATGTAACACAGCATTGTATGAGGAACATTCCAGAACACCCACCTCCTGGTGAAGTGAGTGTGCTGGCTGAATAAACACCTGGGCTGCTTTAGCCTGCCAACAAATCTCATTTTTTTTACCAGAAGACATGGTATTTCATCTGAGCTTTTTCAGGACCCTGGAGAGCCTTGCAGGATGGAGAGGAGCGTCTGATGTCTGACTTCTTTTAGAGTTGGCCTCCAGGAATTTACCGTTTTCCATTTAAGGATGTCAGGTTACATGTATTTTGCAAGGAGATTGGAGAAAACTCACCTTGCTAATCTACTTATTCTAGTGAGCTGTAAGATTAGTAATATCAGTGCATTTATGTATTTAAAAGTTAATTATATATTTTTGGGTGTGTGAGTATTGGGTTGGGTTAAGTGTTAGTAGGAAGATGCCTTTAAAAAACCACTGGGGGGGGGGCACCTGGGTGGCTCAGTTGGTTAAGCATATGCCTTCAGCTCAGATTATGATCTTGGGGTCCTGGGATGGAGCCTGCATCAAGCTCTCTGCTCAGCAGGGAGTCTGCTTCTCCCTCTCCTTCTGTGATCTCTCTCGCTCTCATTCTCTCTCAAATAAAAATCTTTTTAAAAAACTAAAAATAAAATAAAAAACCATTTGGAAATTGCTGCTTCTTAAAAGTCATGTGACATTACATACTTGCACATATATGTCTGCAAAATCAAGAATACACTTTGGTGTGCACATTTTGCCACCTGTGCATGCATCCTACACAAATTAGAATTGCTCTTTAGGATTATTCAGTTGTTTATTTTGAGTAGACTCAGGGTGATAGAGAGGGTTTTATTTATTTATTTTCTGGCGGATATTGGGTTCTGATCCTTCTGTGCTTAGGTATCGTTGTGCTTACAACCCTCAAGAAGAGACAGTGAACAAATACAATAGTTCATATTATAAGTAAAGTATATTTTTGCAATGTGTTTTCTTTTAGGTTGCCAACTTAAATGTACTCGTGCTCTAGGTTTTAGAACTAAAAATAGCATGAGAAATAGCTTTTGTCCCAATGTAGCTCAGGATGCATCTCTTTTCGTCAAATTCCTGCGAATCTTCCTTACTACTTATGGAATTTGGAAACTATCCAGACTGCTATTGATCTAAACATTTTCATTTTACAGGTCTTCCTTTGATACAGTGGATGGTGACTCTGCTCTTCTGCCTGAGAGTGGTTCAAAGTGTAAGTTCAACAAACCAAATAATGAAATATCGATAATTCTGGAGCTCCATGCAGAACAGTTTGTCTTATTTTTGTTCCTTCTACCCAAGACTCTAGCCTCATAAGTAAGCTACCACCCCCTTGGGTTGGGGGAGGGGTGCCTAACTTAGACCAACGGTTTGCTTACCACACAGCAAGGTAATGTTATACAACAATACGGCCATGGAGCAGCATTCTTCTCTACCCTCCCCACCTCATCATTTTTCTGATAGTAGAATATGAATCTTTGGTGTCTGGGTCATGCTTGAATTGACACTTTCCCAGATGTCACATCTTTCTGGGTGGCCCTGCCTATTCTAATCTTCTCCCAGCTCAAGCAGACAGATTCCAGTATGGAGACACATCTAGCTTCAGGACTAAAGTTCTTTTGTGCCAGATGAAATGCTGTGGTTACTGTCAAGCTCCCTTTCCTACCATGTACGTTAACCCAAATGCGTCCTTAGCTCAGCTGCTGCAGTCACACTATAGTGATCTGGTACACTTCATTTATAAAACAGGAAGAGTCAAAATCTGTAGGAGGCCATTGCTGTCTCACACAAAGATGTGGATGGTGCAGGATTTTGCAGATTCCCCCCTGGGGTCAGTCCACCTTCTCCACTTTGTGGTTATCAAGTACTTCCAAGTACAGCTCTTTAGGAAGGAAGCTATATGTTCTCAGAAAGGGATTCAGTGCTGGTTTAGACCTCTCCCTGCTTCTTTAGAGATCTCAACATGAATTTAAGATATTTTTGCAAAATTCTTAGACATTTAATGCATTTCATCAGTGGTCAGGCTCTAGAAAGCTGATTTTTATTAAGAAAACCATCTGCCCTACCTTTTCTTCCCCTTGCTTTTCTGCCTTCCTGTCTCTGCCCCCTTGCCCAGAACATGGATTTCCCTGTAATTCCATTCACTAAATATCTCTCCATTTTGTTTCACTGCAGAGTTTATTGCTAGAGCTGCTAATAGACTTTCAGCACAAATAGTATATTGATCACTTGAAATCTTGTTTGAGCTTGACTGAATATACATAATGGGGTGTCAATCGGGGAAAAAAATCTCATAATAAATGGCAGGCGACTTATATTCATGAGAAAAAATGTCTTGGGCAGCACACAAAATATCATGTTTACTGTAGCATGACAGACTGATTGCGCCGCTCTCCATCACATTCATCGGGTAGATTTTTAATAGCAGAGGCAAGGTTAGAATACCAAGATCTTGGAAGCTTTCTTTCTTTGTTTATATGGGGAAGCAGTTTTGCACACTCTATAGAGTATAAACATCTTCTAGAACCACAGCCAGCGAGAAAGATCTTTTCTACCTGAGGAATTCAGAAATTGCAAACAAATCTGTTTAAGTTGGTGTATATTTAAAATCAGCAACTGATTTATGCAGTCCATATTTTTTAAGTTTTTACCATGTGTGTATCAGTGCATACACTCACTGTATGCAAATATCATTTTCAATGTGTATATGGTAGAGCACAGTATATTTAGAGAAAAGCCTGCTTTACATAAATTATTTTTAAGAACAACCGAGCAGAGAAGTACCCATGCGTTAGGAAAGCTAAATCTTTTTTTTGTTTTAAAATTTCCCAGTGAATGATAAGTAAAGGAATCCCAATTTTATTGTTTTATGAGCAATTCGTTAAAATCCATTTTCCTGATAGAGCAGTGATTATGAATCTATGTATTTCTGGGAAAGTGATATTTTTTGTTACTTTCTGTAGTTGACATAGAGCTGACTCCCTGACGGCTGGTTGTCTGTGTAGAATCCGGCCACAGAGGGAACGTGCAGTATTGTAGTAGCTGTAATCCTGCTTTATCCCAGGACAGTGGGATACATTATACTCTTCCAGCCCACTGGGTGGGGTGCAACCTAGCTTCCATCAGGAATTCTTTGTCTTCTATAGGTGAATGAAGCCAATGGGCTCTTTGCTAATCAGGTTTTAATTGTTGGGTTTTTTTTTTTTTAATGGCAAAAATCAAATCACACTCTAGACAAAGGACTCTTCCAGTTCCTGGGCAGTATTCAAGAATTTTTTTTTTAAGATTTTATTTATTTATTTGACAGAGAGAGCGAGACAGCAAGAGAGGGAACACAAGCAGGGGGAGCGGCAGAGGGAGAAGCAGGCTCCCCGCCAAGCAGGGAGCCCGATGTGGGGCTCCATCCCAGGACCCTGGGATCGTGACCTGAGCCGAAGGCAGATGCTTGACGACTGAGCCACCCAGGCACCTCAGTATTCAAGAATTTTAAAAGTGTGCTACGGCAGAGTTTTCACTTGTTAAATCTCAGGTCATATCTGATAACCAGAAGAACCTATGACTTATCATAAAGAACGGGTGAAATAGGACAAGTGAGCCTATCAAAGACATGACTTCAGGCCCTGATCATGTCTACTATTCTTCCATAGGGTTTCAAGAACTTTTGCTTGGTCTCATCTACTTCATTAAAGTGCTTCTGATTTCCTTTTTAAGGTTTCCGATTAGCAGTAAGAGAATGCAAATTTTGATGAGAAAATGGGATTATCTGAGACCTAGCCAGTTGCAGACGCTTAACAGTATATGATTATAGGAGAGCTACATATTTTTGTAATATCATTTATAAGTAAAATCTTTTATCTATATATTCCCTTATGTATGTATACAGATTTGTAACAGAAACCATTTGTATTACGTGGTTTTTTGCACGAAGAGAGGCAATCAACTCTGATAGTTTAAGGTTGGGGAATTATGCATTGAGATTTTAGGACAAATGAGGTTATATGAGAACTTTAAACTCGGGAATTAGCTATTTGCATAAACTTCATTACTTTTAACCTCAGAGAAATGTATGTCTGTAAATGTCAAAACTGGGACTTATTGGATGTCACCAAATTAAATCCTGGGGAAAAAATTGGAAAGAAAACATTTCCCGGAGAAATTTGAGTCTGAAAACTGCATTTATAGGCCTTGCTGTTGTCTTAAGTTTTGGATAGTTTTACTAATTTCTTTTAATTAAATGAAGGGAGAAAAATCAATAGGACCTAAGGTAGAAGTTATATGAACTATTTTCTGACTGAAAGATATTAAAGATTGTGTGTTGGTAATATAATACCCAGTTTGGTGATATAAATACCCAGCTTTAATAGATTGATTTCTAACCAGTCCTTAACATCCTACCGTGAGAATATTTAAAGGCAGAACAAATGTAAGCACATATAGATCTCTTCAGTAGAATCAAAAATAACTTCAATATACTCAGCTGGTCCTTGGTAAAGCTTTTGAATTGTTTTAAAAGAAACTTTATTCACTATAAATTTCAAAAACAGGGTCACATTTGCAGCTGTTTTGCAGAAATGGACATTATGATTTCTGAGGTTTGATTTTTATATATGTTAAATGGGGATAAGGAAGTAGCTGGAACTCCTGTATTTTTTTCTTGTAACTGCTATATTTTCGGAAACTGGAGACCAAACACTTTTCCCTTAGAAGAAGCATAAAGTTACGTTCATTTAATAGAAGAACAGCAGTGGGACGACTTTTTCTTCCAACAATGATTTCAATAATAGCTAGGCTGACGTAATGGATTGAGGGGTAATATACTTTTTAAAAATTGGTGTTTTTTTCCCCCACTTTAATAAAAACACATTCAGGCAAAATAAAGAAAAATTACAACGTACTAATTCAATTATCAGTGAAGTAGTTTGGCATATACTACTTTAAATAGATCTAGCTTCACATTTAATAAAAAATTTATTTTCAGGTGTAATTGCTCATGCCAACAGAAAATCAACAGGCAGTTAGCTTAGGGCATGTACCCTCCAAGCTTTATATAAGTTAGTTTCACTAACAGAAACCCTGTGACGTGGAGGAAACCTTTATTAAACCCCCATGTGCCTCTTAAGAATCCATATTCCCCATGTAAGAGGGGATTAGCTGGGGCCACAGTCAGCCAATGACTTCTCATACTTATTGATATATTAATAATATAAGTACATTGTATGAATATATAACATACCTATAAGCATACTGTTGTATTTATTAATAGTTAAATGTTTATGTCCCACTTTAAGGGAACCTAAACCATTCCAGTTTAATTCAAAACTTAATACTGAGAAATAGGCATAACCAAACGTCCTATAACATTAAAGAAAATAGGCTTGACTATTTCTCCAACTTAGTTTTTGTTTGAGATACATGCTGTGACAAAAGTTATTTTCTTATTGATAGGCAGACCCCACCATGGTTATGTAGAAATTTAGTGAAAAAGTAATGTGTGCTAGAATTTTTGGTTTGTTTTGGCTTTGGGGTGTGTGTGTGTGTGTGTGTGTGTGTATGTGTTGGGGATGGGGGCTTTAAATTTCATTTTAAAAAATCAAAAAATCAAGTGAAACCAGTTAGTCCTACTTTCAGGTTAAGTCTCTTCATCTTGCTGTGCCACCCCCACCCCCCCGCCCCAGGGGCCGTGCTTCGGTGAACATGCAAACCCATCATCTGATGGGCTTGATTTTGTCTCAGCCAAGCAGAGGGGATACCCATTCTATGAATTATGTGCCTAACTCAAGAATTTGAAAACCCAGTGTCTTAACCAATGTTATTCTCCAGCAAGGTGGCCATACTCTCTTCAGAATCCTCATTTTGTTGCTGTGCTCTTTCATAGACCCCTGCAAACACCTCTATCTTCCCATGAGTTCTTCAAGATCATTTTTCTCCCTTCTCATTAAAATAAAAGATTTGCATTCAGGACAAGACTCTAAAAAGTGAAACCTACTATAGACCACATTGTTAGGCTCTTCCATCTCTGGAAATAATTTGGGGCAGCATGAATTTTCAGCCCAGACAAGTTCTAACTCAGGCCTTCATGAACACCCCTTGGAGATACGTCTTAGCCAGGTGTTTGTGGAGCTGGGATGCTGCAGCAGGCAGACAGACAAATACTCTCTAGGCAAGGATTTAAATTGACAGTTAAATAAAAACTAAAACAGCACAAGGTGAACATTTATAGAGATGACAACTTCTGCCGTTTCTTTGGAGATGTTAGTAAATGTAGGAAAACTGGCCAAATTCCAGGTTTTCTCCTCCTCCTCCTCCTCCTCCTTCTTCTTCTTTTTTTTCTCCTTGTGTAATAGTCTAGGGATGCTGCTGGTGGTGGCCACGATGACTAAACAATCTTAATTTTTCTAGATCTAAACATGAGGCTGGCCAGGTTCCTTATAGAGCCTATTTCTTGAGCAGCATCGTCCAGTGGAACTTTCTGTGAGGACGGAAGTGCCCTGTATCTGCACTGCCCAGTATAGAACCACTAGCCACATGCAGCAACTGAGCACTCAAAATGTGGCTAGTGTGACTGAAAAGCTGAATTTCTGAAATCTTATTTCCTTTTAATTAAAATTAAAAGTTTAAAAAGCCACATGGAGCTAGTGACTACGTGCTGCACGGCATTGCCTCAGAGAATCCGGGAAAGGGGTCAGGCTTGCCATGAAGTCCCCTTCGTGGACAACGTGAGCTAATGCAGTCCACACTGCAGAAACTGGAGGCTGGTCAGCACTGACCACGGTGCTCTCTACATGGTGGGCCCTGCACAGCTACCTTGCAAATCAGGGTGGCTCCCGTTGCATTGTTGTTCTTACATTTTTAAATAGATCCGAACGCTTTCAATCAGGACACAGTGCATGATATTGTCATTGCTCTTTTTTTTTTTTTAATTTTATTGTGGTAGGAACACTTAGAATGAGGTCTATTCTCTTAAACAGATTTATAAGTATACAATACAGTATTGTTATCTATAGGCATAATGTTGTACAGCACATCTCTAGAATGTATTCATCTTGCATAACTGAAATTTTATACCCGTTGATTAGCAACTCTCCATGCCCCCTCCCCCAGCCCCTGGCAACCACCATTCCATTCTTTGCTTCCATGAGTTTGACTATTGTTGCTGCTCTGAGACTCAGTCCCCAACTGGGCAGTTAGTCTGTTACCCCAGAACCTACTCAGGTCCTGGCTCATTTGTTTGGCTTTGAGTGTCCATGTGAGGTGCTCTCAGAGACAGTTCTGGCTTTGGAAGAAGGGCATTAGGGACAAAAGTCTGGATTTGCCCTTCCAGAAGGTCTTTCTACCACTTCCTCTTTGTGGTCACTCTACCCTGTTGCACATGGGTAGGGCTTCACCATCTAATTTCCATGTGGACTCCTGCGTCTGAAAGCATTTACCTCAAGTGTGCTTAAAAAGGAAGCACACACCCCTCCTTCAGTCAAGGCAGGACCGATTGAGAAGTTAGGACAACTCATTCATCCCACAGGCACAGGCCTCTTACTAAAACCAACTAAAGCTTCCCCCATAAATGTAGAGGGTCTTTTGACTGCACTGACTTTGACATTCTCAGAATCTGTTCTAGGACACAAGTCACTGGGCCAGTGGACTTACGCCTGGTGGAGCTTGGGGTCTTTGGCTCCCACCATCCTAAGACTTTACAAATTAGATATGATAGGGAGGAAAGAGGGGTAAAGGATGCTTTGCAGTTGTGACCATCCCTTTTGTGTCTGCCCAGGGTGACTCCATGCAGCCCAGTACCCACAGGAAGCTTGTATGGGGAGGGACGGACAGCATGGTGGGCGCAAGTGGGTAAGGTGGCACTGTCCTCAGGAAGCTCACAGCCTGGACCTCTCCTCTCCATCTCCCTTTGGCCCAAGATCCTCCACACTGGCCCTACCTCACAATCACCCAGGAGATTCTTTACAAAAACCTAGAATTAGAACATTTCTTTCAGTTCTCTCCATTCTGTCAGGGGGTTTTCAAAACCTGCTGATGCCAAGCCCTGGCCCAGACTGAATCAGAATCTCTGGGGGTGGGGCTTGGACACTGATAACTTCTCAGGTCCCCCGGGGCTTCTGCCACAGTCTGCATCTGGCTACATCTGTAGGAGTTTCTTCTGGGATGCCACTCCCCCCGCCCCCCCACCCCCGCCAGCCTGTGTACACTTGTTGGGTACCTGCAGTGAGTCAGGCCCTCCTAGGCCAGTGTCCTTGGCCTCATCCTCTTTGCTGCCTCCTGGCAGTCTCCTCACTTCTGCTCTGCTCACTGAGCAGATGAGCCCTAGGCCTGTGTCTAGCAGTGACCCCTCCAGACACAGTTTTCTAGCTCCCGCTGGGCATGTCCTTGGGCGTAGGTGAAGGTGTGTGCCTTTCCCACCCTGCTCCCCAGGAATTTGGAATCGTGTACAAACCTCAGCAGCTCCTCTCCCCATGGTCCAGTGTGGTCCCCAAGGCCTGCCACCTCCATCACTGCCGTGTTCCCCTGCAGCGCCCTGTCTCTCTAGCTGCTCATTCATGCCCATACCATCTCATGCCCAGCTGACTGTCAGTGCTCCACATTGGTCTCTGGCTCCTTGGATTGCTCCTCTCTCCGGTCATCTTTCCAGGCTTGTGGAGGGGCTTCATCTGAGGACAGGACCGGTCACCTCTCCATCACCTGCCCAAGCCTGCCTTCCCTGCCCCCTGCCCCTCCAGGCTACTGGTAGGGCTCCCCGACCCTGCAGCCCCTGCACGCTCTCTGCTTTTCTGTCTTCCCCTCTGTGTTTGCTGATCTAATCTCCCTCAAGGCCTGCTTCACAGGGTGCCCACAAGCTTCTTCTCTTGATGCCTGTGGCCAAACCCCTCATTCCTAAGGCCCCCCATCTTCCCCCACAGCTCTAGTCCTTGGCTCTCTTTCCTTATCTGCCCTGGCTCATATTTGAATGCCCGTAGGGCCCACTTCCAGCCCTTAGCTCCATCCTGTAGCCAGGGTCCGTCCCTACCCACTCTTCAGCTCCCAGGACAGGGCCTTAGCAGGGGCTCTCATCTGTATCACACACCCCTACTCAGGTGCCTGGGACATCATTTTTTAGTGCCCTTGACTGGATGCTCTTGGTAGTGACCCAGACTCTTGCTTTCCCCCTGCGTGGGGATGTGCTGGGCATTCATCTTGGGCCTCGCAGCCTGCAGCTTCTGCTCTTCTCACTGCTTCTGCCCAACATGCATGCATAGACACACACACGGATGCACACGTGCAAGCAAGTGCACACACGTACACATACATGCACACGTGCACTATCCACTCCCCCCACCCCCGCCCCCCGCCATGAACTCTGTTCCTTCCTGCTGCTGCCTCATTCTTCCCTCCCTCCCTGGTCAAGCTGCTCACCCTTACCTGCCTTCTCAGAGCAGCCTCCCAGCACTTGGGTGGGACTTTTGGAAATTCCTCCACCTCCTTCCTTGAAGGAACAAGAATTTTGAGGCATAGCTGGAAAGTATTTATAGTATGTATGTCGGGGGAAGGATGCCAGTAACCCTCCTGCTGTTGCCCTCTTGCTGTGTCCCACAGTCTCCAGCTTAGTTGACCTGCCAGGACAAGTCATGAAGGGTGGTTCAGCGAGCACAGCCTCTCTGTTTTGTGCAGCTCCTGGCTGTACCCAGTAAGCCCCCTTCTGGGGCTGCTGCTTTGTGGGTAGCCTCAAAGGGCTGAGCCTTCCTCTCTTGGAGGTCCCTTAGAATGTGGAGATAGCCAGGCCCCTCCTTTGGACAGGTGCATGTTGATGAAGCGTGCTGGCTCTGCCCCCCATTCCCATAGGGCGGAGGGCTGGGAGCACACCAGGGGAGGGAGAAACTGTGGGAGGGAGCTGATCCAGGGTGCAAAGGGCCTCACCCATGGGGGGCGGGGGGGTTGGAGAAGCTTCCAGAACCCAGTCTTAGTGGAGGAGGAAGAAGGTGTGAGAGTTTGAGGACCCTCTGTGCACATGTGTGGAGGCAGAGGGCCTGAGGGAGCAGGGCTTACCTAGGAACTATAAGCGTGTGGGGTTCTAGTGCGGGGTGGGAGAGGAGGTTAGGATGTTGGTCCGTCAGCCACTATCTACAGCAGGGGAAGAAAGTGCCCACACCAGCCCTCCCACCTGACCACAGGCACTGCTCCAGCAAAGGCTCTCACGAGCTGGGTGGCATGGCTCGGGCATGGGATGATGACACAGCCAAGGGGGGCTATGTCCCCGCTTGAGCAGCCCAGCATCAGTGTGGCAGCGCCAAGATGGGAAAATTCCCAGGCAGGGGTGGGATGAGGAAAGCAGAGAGTGATGGCTGACATACCAATAGCCTCATGTAGGAAAGAAGAACTAATTCCAGAAGGGAAATGGCCGCAAAGCCTCAGTGGACTATGGCCCTGAAGATGGCTGTAACATTCCAAACTTGTCACTCAGCTCAGAGGCCCCTTGGCAACTTCTGGGGAAAAGCACGATTAGTCTCCATTGCCCTACTCAGGTCTCCCTGACACAGCAAACCACCCCCCCGCCCCCAGTGCCAGGAGCATGCCAGGCTCTGGACTGTGGCACGACACCCTCCGACGCCCCAGCCCCAGCCACCCCACAGGCTCTGGGGCCTGAAACATGTGGACGGCCCTGGGAGGTTCCCCTGTGAGCACCTCCCACCAGCATGGCCGGCACCTTCTCCACTCTGCTGTCGATCTCTGGCTGACAATTAAGCCACTGAGAAAGGACAATTTACAACAAGCCTACACAGAAAAATCCTTTTATGCACAAGAATGGCCCAATCCTCCAGATTAGCACCATTTATATCTTTATTTATAGGAGTTACTGTACTTGAGAAGGGTCAAACGGCATTGCTTTAAGAAGGAGGCTGAATCATTCGACTGAAAGCACACTGAGAGGATTCACTGTCCCCAGGCGGAACTGCGGCCTGGGCCAACAGCCAAGGTTTGGTCAGAGTTTGCCGTGTGGGTGGCAGACTGCCTGCTGACACAGAGGCAGGGCCCTTGTCATGGAGTCTGTGGGCTGGGGGAGGTGGGGAAGCCTCAGGGATGCAGGCCCGTGACAGGCCCGGCCCTGCTGAGGGCCCCCTGCAGAGTGACCCAGCAGCTCAGGTGGGCAGTGGGGAGCTGTTCTCTCGGACGCCCACCAATTGAGAGAAGCTTGGGTTCATCAATAATTTCAAGTTACAGGATTGGGAACTAATCTTGTGTGGGAAGGACAATGGTTATTTCTAACTCTCTCCAGTTGTGGGCACGAATGCTCCATTAACTAGTAAGGACATCCCACAGACACCTGTGACCTTCTCTCACAGATAGGTTGGCCCGAAGGAGTTGTCTTGACAGAGGCTGAGTGCAGGTGTGGAGATATTCCAATGTCAGGATTCGGAGTGCTTGGGGAAGACTTCCTGGTCCCCTCACCACCCATCCCTCCAGTCAGGCTGCCTCTTCTTAGTCTCCCAGCACCTGCTCTGCCCCGAGGGCCAGGGGTGGTCAGGATCACACACCGCAGTTGGCTCAAGCTCTGAGGGCATCATCTGAATTGGGAATATCCAGGTATGTGTTCTCCCTCCCTTGGGGTTGGACTTAAATTGGCCACCTGGGCCCTGAGCAGCATTACCTAGGGCCTAGACGAAATTGCCTCCTCACCCCTATGACTTATTATGACTGCCATTGTTAACTATCACTTTGTAACATTTCCTCAGCTCTTGATGTGGATATTTTCATTTTATTTTCACAACCACCCGCGTAGTAGGTACCATGATCACCAATTTGCAAATGAAGACAGTGGCTTGGAGAGGGCAGGCAAATGGCTCAAGGTCACGCAGTTGGAATAGGTGGAGGCCAGCCATGTTGTTGTCCTTCCTCTCTGAGGCCCAGAAACTGAATTGCCTCAGGCCAAGCTTCTAGACCAGCTGACCACCTACCCCAGGTGTTTGAATCGTGAGCTGTGCAAGATGAAAAAGAAAGAACAAATCAGAAGCTCAGATGTGTTCCACGGGCCTCATTTCCCAGCCTCCTCTTCCCAGCTGGGCCTCAGGGCCTCTGTAATCCATCCTTGTGGCTCCCCAGGGCCCGCTTTCCCTCGCCTCCCCATGCATATCAGTGAGTCATTTCCTCAAGTTTTTTTCTTAGAGTTTTATTCCTATTAGAAGAAAAAGTTTTCTTCACAGTGGTTTATGTCTGCCTCTGCAGATCATTAGTTGAAATGTTCCAAAGACTTTCAGAACTATTTTTTGTTTGAATATTAGATTCCTGTCTCTGCAAAGTATATGGCCATATACTATCAACTCTGGATATCGGCTTCAGTGGAGTGTCCAACCTGAAATCTTTTTTTATCCCAACTACTAGTCAAACATTCTGTCGCATGGCAACCTAAACCTTAGTTGGAGAAATGACAGGGAAGGGGGAATGGGTTCATGCTCAGTGGCCCCTGTCATCCTTGATTCCCCTGTGTATCCACGTTAGCAGGAAGAGAAACCAAGGCAGATGTAGCCAGCTTCGGGGCAGAGGGAGAAGGCGGCAGGATGAGAAACCGTCAACACAGGGTTGGGCGCCGAGTTTATGAGAGTGACAGACCACAGGCTTGGATTCAGATGGCCAGGGTTCACATCCTGGCCGTACCACTTGCTTGCTGCCATATGCCTTTGAGCACGTTCCTTAACCTCTCTGTGCATCAGCTCCTAAATATGTATAATAATGGTACTCCCTCAAAGGGTGGTTATCAGGACCAATGAGTGTGTGCGGGTGAGCACCCGGAGGAAGTCCTTGCACACAGTAGTGCTCCATGTTAGCAGCAAGAAGAGACTTGTTTCTGCAAAGGACTGTGCATAATGATGGCTGCAGATATTGCCATCCAACAAAACCCAATACTAATTCCTGTTTTATATGGGCAGAATGTTTGAAGCTCTAGGGAGGTACCCACCTAAAATCAGAAGAGGCCCTGCTGGCCACGTTATAGGATTCAGGGAGATTATGTGATTTATTGTTTGTTTAATTTATTTAGGCCACGCTGAATTCCACACAGGGTCTGAGCTGTCCTCTGTCTGCTTTCTCTCCATGTGCTATTGCTTCTTGGTGATTGGGGTTAGGCCTAGAATTGGCCCAAGTCCTGCTCAAGCCCCAGTTGTGTTGTCATCCAGGGCACCTTCATCTCACTGATGCCCACATCTACCCCATCTCCAGAGTCACCGCCCAAGCAAAGGCCACTGCCTCCCTCTTTGAGCCCACACCCTGGCCTCCATCTGACCCACCTGCATCTGTTCTCCCTGTCCCTGGCCACACAGCATCCAGGGTGGTCCTTAGAAACACAGATCTGATCACATTATCCTTCCCATTCCCCTCTCCCTGCCATGGGCTGTCTCTGCTTCTGTGTTTCATAACACTCTGCAGTTTCACATTGTACTTGTGGGGTCTCTTTGTTCCTTTGCCTCCATTAGCTGGTAAGGACCCTGAGGGCAGGATTGTTTGTATTGCTCCCCTCTGTACCCCAGTACCTAGCCTGGCCTCACAGTCATTGCTTGGGGGCAGACAGAGAGAGAAGTCGGAGGGCATCGAAAAACAGAAATGTCTGGGAGCCCGTCTGCTGAGAAGCCAGGAGGCCCCACTGGAGCTTGCTGGGCTGGTGCAGGCATGCCGGGGGTGGGGAGGAAGTCCCTGCACCCCATCCACCTGCCATATCTGCCTCTGAGAGCCAGGCAGGGCTTCCTGGGCTAGGTAGTGCTCGTGGGGGGGCTGGGAGGACGGCTTCTCTCACCAGGATAAGTGTGGCAACCATGGACTAGCTCCTGAGGGATGCGATACTGGGTTGGGTGAGAGAGGATTGGGAAAGATTCGTCGAGTACTTTTGGTGCCATCTTTCTCACACATCATCTCGGTTCACCTCTACCAAAACTTTGTGGAGTTAGTCCTGTACTTCCCAGGTAACTGATAAGGAAATGGAGGCTCAGAGAAGCTACATGTCATCCTCTCCTCTTCACTCCTGGTCCATGAGCCAAGCCTGAGCTAAACAAAGCTCCTACAAAGCGGCAAGGGCTCTAACCCCATCTGCCTTAATATGATCAAATCACTTGATCCCCAGGTCACAGCCAACGTGAGATCTCACAGTGAGGAACGTTCAGACATCATAATGGGCTGTAAAGTGAGAGGGACAGTTTTTACCTGAAGAATCTGGGAACTGTCTGGATCTGTCCAGGAGAGAGTTGCTTCGTTTCAGCAGCGTGCAACTGGCATAACTGCCCTCGTCTCGAGCTTTGGAGGTCTGACAATAAGGTCAGGTGTTGTCAGTGTCCAGATGGAGCATCGACGCATCAGGAAGACAAATAGCAGTGGAGATGGGCGGAAAAGCAGGATCAAGTCTCCCCCTCCAGGTATGGCGCTGCCTGTGTCTCTGTCAGCCCCTGAGGTGTTTGAGATGAGAGCTTAACAGATGACAATAAATGGGTAAAATAGGTTTTGGTAACCAAGCCATGATAGAAAGATTGGGGGATGGTGGTAGAAGGCGAGTTACAGGCAAAGGAGAAAGATCAAAGAACTCCGAGAACAACAATTAGCGGTGGTTCCTGACCTTTTCCTCAGCAGAGGACGCCAGTCACACCCTCCTGTCTCAGCTCTTGCTCATGAGCATGCCCCACTTCTAGGTGCTGGTGTTGGCCAGACAGACTCGGGCTCCATGCTCTCCACACAGATGGGATTCTGGGGGTAGATGGCATCACAGAGTCCCCTTAATCTGCTCTTAGGTGAAAGAGTCTCAGACTGTAGCTCCCCTCCTGTTGATGGTGCTAGCCCAAGCAAGGAATGGTAGTGGCCTTTAGGGTGAGGGCAGATAGGGATTTGGTTTCAAAGATGTTGGGGAATAACAAGAGGCCCAACAAAGGACCCAGCCTTGCCTTCCAAAAGGAACCACAAGACAATCCCATCCCTGTATTCACTGAACATCCAGAGATCCAGATTCCCGAGGGACAGCACCCTGAAATCAGTAGATCCAGTCCTGGACTGGGGCATTAGCTTGCTATGTCACCTCATTCCTGTCACTTTGCCTCTTCTGCAAAAGGGGAGCACCACTGCATGCTGTAGGATTGCCAATGTCAGGTTCCTATAAACGGAAACCGCATTCGGGTCTACTGTATTTTCCTTTCAAACGCTGATCCTTTAATGGCTTAAGCCACTCTGACCCTGTAACTTTATAGGGTAGTGTTGGTTTTTATAACTACTATCTTGTGATTCCTCATGAGTAATTCACAAAGCACTTGTGGTCCAATTGGACCACCTCCATGAAAAGAGGAGAATTGCACACAGCCAGCAATGCTAGGTGCCAAGGCCAGGAAAGGACACCACAGAACCCAGATCGCGGAAAGCACAGGGCATTGGCAGTAAGAGGAGCTGTCCCGAGTGGTCCACATTTCTTCAGGGATGCCCCTGGTGACGTGTAGTCACAGGCCTCCCCCCATGCAGTCAACTGCCCTTGCTCTTAATCCTGACATAACTTAGCCATAAAGCAAGTCAGCTGGCTCTTCTCTGAGCTGGGGTGGTCCTGCCTTAGTCCATTTGTTTTGGGGTATAGACCAATGCTCTAATAACTCGATACCTGGCACTGTTGGGTAAAAAATGAAGAGGGGAACTCAGGCTCAGGGACCATTAACAGGCCCCAAGAAGGAAAATGGAGCTTGTCTTGCAATCCTGTAAACAAAGCAGTGGTCTTGGTCTGAGCAGATTCCAATGCAGTAGAGACAAAAAGCTCAAAATGTTTAAACAGCTGTAAATCCTATGAGCAATGGAAATGTCCTCAACATCCTAAGAGGTTTTTTTTTTTTTAAAGAACTCTAATCACTACAATAAACATTTTTCTATAGAAGATAAAAAATTCTAAATTGAACATTGTAGTCTATAGTCTGTGATGGCTGTGAGAATAGTGAGTTTATTTCCCCTTAGAATTGGGGGGAAATTGCTTGACATTCCAGTTAAAATTTTTTTTTCAATACCAGAGAGGAAATTGTTTATATCAATATGTGTTCTCCAAATGAAAAATAATTTAATGTAAATTACTCTTTTTTTCTTCTAAAACAATTCGTTAACATGAGGTGTGGTGAGGTGTCTTTCTTTCCTCCTATTTTAAGTGGCCTCAGATGAGAGTTGGGCAGTGGCTTTTTGTACTGGAAAGGGGTGACCCCATTGTCTCCCCTTGTTAAATTTATACCCTGTTCAAAACTCTATTGATTCTTCTATTAATACTTCATTCTGTGGACTATTTGAGGTGCTTCTGTGTTGTCTAAGAAGAAGCTCAAGATAGACTCTTTAACAAACCCAAACTAGTTCCTTTCTAAATAATGAATTTATTGGGTCCATACTCTTAAACGATCTATGTTTGCAGCCCTTGCTGCCATACAGGTGCAAATGTTTCATTACAGAAATTTGATGAATGTATTACAAATCCTAAGTGAAAGGAAGTACAGTTGACCCTTGAACAGCATGGGCTTAAAAGGTGCGCGTCTGCTTATACACAGATTTTTTTCAATAAATATATGGGAAAATTTTTTGGAGATTTACAACAATTTGAGAAAAACTCACAGATGAACTGCATAGCTTAGAAATATTGAAGAAGTTAGAAAAAGGTATTATTGTAAGAGTACAGTATGTAATACACATAAAATACAGAACATGTGTTAATCGACTGTTTGTGTTATTGGTAAGACTTCCAGTCAACAGGGGACTGTGAGTAGTTAAGTTTTGTGGGAGTAAAGAGTTATACGGGATTTTGGACTGCGTGGGCGTCAGTGCTCTTAACCCCCACGTTGTTCAAGGGTCAACTGTAGTTTGCTTCAGTGTTGAATGCAGGAATAAAATTCCACTGCTTCGCAAGCTCAGGTTAGAATGTCAGTTGCCCCCCAGAAGAGTGATTTTTGAAAGGGAAATCTGTTTTTAAAAATCAGCAAGCTAGTCAACCACAGCAAATTTTGAATTCCAGTCCTGACCGGGAAGCAGGAAGAAGAATCCTCAAATGTACTATTAAGAGATGGCTGTATATGTAGAGAATACAAATGGATTTTAATGTTAGAATAAACACAGCATAAATTTGAAATGCCAGTCAAAACACATATATTGTCTCCCCTAAGCTATCATATGTTTGTTGGATGAACACTGTCATTGCGCCTTCCGAAGGGTGTAGGTAAATGGGCAGTGGTGATGCGTGTGCCAGGCCCACACGTTCATGTTCACGACAGATCCTCGCTGGCAGCCATGTTCGGCTGTGAGTGGTGAAAAATAAAGGAATCTGAGGGTGATTCGTCCCATCATGGGCCTGATAAATTAAAAATTTGTGTGTGTGTGACGATAGTTTTATAGTCCTAGGAAAGCAAAGAAGAAAGTGGAAAGCATTAAAATTAAATGTTGCTTCTAACAAAGCTTTTAGAAATAGACAATTATAAATGATATTGATTGATTGAAATTGATTTTTTTTTTTTACCTTTTATTCTGGGGAGTCAAGAGAGAGTGACCCAGAGCTTTGGAGGAGCGCATGAGCTGACAGAGTGCTAGTGGCTTTCTGTTTTTATAAGAGCCTGAGCAAATTAGAACATAAATGTTGCCTGAACATTTTCTGTTTGCAGACCTGCAAGAGAAAACAGCACCCGTAAGTGGGAACAATGCAGCAATCTGCTTTGTCTGCATATAGGGACTTTGAATGGACGCTCCAGCTATAAAATACTAAATAACCTCAGCATGCCCCCTTTCCTCATTTCACAAAATTAATTTTAAGAACAGTGTCTTCGAGGGGCTCAATCTTTGTGTGTTTCGGCACCACAGATATGCTCTTCTTACCTAATTTTCGTAAACTGACCAATACTTCCCTGGGAATGAATGAGGAAAATGGTGTGGTGCTGGGTATTTATTTTGTGACTGCCCACAAGGGCGCACTGGCCTGTAGGCTGGATGCCAGCCACCAGCCCATCATTTCTCAGTGAAAAGAACCTTTCAGCTCGGTTACCTCCTGGAGAGAGCTGATTTTCCAGCAGTCAGGCTTGATCTGGGTAAATAATTAGAGAGCTGGAGAGCGAAGACATCACCCTAGTGCTGTCTGTGATTCTGCTAATGTAGCCAGACCCTGTGATTCCATCAGTGCAACAATCTTACGGCTGCCTTTCTCTAAAGCTGCAGAGAGAGAGGGAGGGAGGGAGGGAGGGAGGGAGGAAAGGCAACAAAGCCAGTTGCTTGCATTTGTCTTGAAAGAATTAATGACATTTTTCATTCTTTTGGTGGAAACAAGAAAGCAGCTGCAGCTCTTTATCTGCCTGTAAGAAGGTAACTCTCAACGCACCTTCCTCTCCCCTGCACCCTCACCTATCCGGACATGCATGTCCGCGGCGCAACTGCTTCGACATATTGATTTATTTTTAAAACGGTATTGCCCCTAGTTTACTGGAATTTGCAGAGCTCTGGGTTGTGCAGGCAGATCCCATTTCTCCTAAAGCAGACCCTGAAGTGGTTAATAGCTTGTAGTTGAACTTTTGCCGATGCTCATTGAAAGCCCACTTAACAAAAGAAACACCGGCTGCGTAAAGTGCATGTGTCTCTCAACAGATATCCAGTACTCTGAAACTTTGTCACACTTCGTCCTGTCCTTCTGTGTGGTGCCCGTGGATGGAGAACAAGAGTTAGGAATTGGAAAGATTATTCTAAGGTTCGAGTGAAATTCCCGATTTCTCTCTCACTTGTGACTTCAGCTGCAACATCCATAATTATTGTACTGTTACTTCTTGTTCATTGAGAATCCTGGTAAGAAGGCCAATCTGATTTATTGAAAAATAGTAATTGTACTAATGGAATTTTATGACTTTGGGGAAGATAAATAGTTACAAATGAATACTAAGAAATAGAAAAAGGTGACTTAATTAAAATAGTTAAAATTCACAACAGGCATGTATAACATGGTATGTTAACGACAGAGTTCCCTTAAACAATTTCTGGACCAAGAAATGGAAGACACATTGAAAAAACAAGGGCTGTTAGTTTAGTTGCCCCCCCCACCACCACACACAAGTGTGGAAGATCCTCAATATCAAGAAAGTTGGAAGTCAACTATTTCCCCCACTGAGGGCCCACCTCCACAGATTTATTTATTGCAGATTTCAAAATTAGTGTGCTCTTAATAGAGTTGAACTACATACTTTTCCAGCAAATACTAGCTGAATTGTAACATGGGTAGCTTCAGTCACCAACATGGCGGCTTTGTTGGTGTGTGACAAACCAAGATGGTCTGGCCCATCTAAGGTTAAGTAAGCCAGCCAGGGGGCACTATACAACAGCACTTTGTTTTTCTTCTGCAGAAAGTGCATTCAGACCAAATCTCTGGACCCGACTTTAATTTTTTTTTTTTTTAATTTTCCACCCATTTAGTAAAACAGTTTATCTTGGAATTCAGAGCATCAATGGTTGATTGATATTAACCATGGTATCTCTTCATGGATTAAATTTAATCCCTCCTTCCCGTCCTTTCCTCCCTTCTTCCCACGCCAAACCAAAGGGGCTTTTGAGGGCTGTTCTGTGGCAAGACTGAGGAAGGTCTTTGGGACTGGACGTTGTGTCAGGTGTTTCCGGGTCTTGCACAAAAGGGATTGGGACGGTCTTTTGGAGAATCTTGGGACATGATTGTCCCGCCGTCGTGGGACAGTATGGGGACTTCAGCATTTTAGGGTGTCCTAAAAGAATCCTCTGGAGAAAAACAACGTGTAGGACCCCTTTCTGTAACGCCACTTGCAGGTTACGGCTTTCAAAGCAAAGCCAGACTCCGGCCCTGCCCGGGTGAAGTCTTTGTCTGCCTGCGCGCAGGATCGCTCCCAGCTCGGGATTGATTTTTGGCCCCTGCTGTAGCAAGTTGGGGGCTGGCGCGGAGTGTGGAGGCGGCTGGGGGCGGAGTGTGAACTCATATCCACTGCACCAGGGAGCCCACTGCTGCTTCAGGATTTTTTTTTAACTTGGAATTTCCATATGACAAAAAAGAAAGAGGCTTCTCCTCGATCTAACGGAGCCATTAGCATCTATTAATAACGCGGCCGGGGTAAGTAGCGGAGCGGTGCTGCGCGGGCGGGCTGCGTGGTCGCGGGGCTGGGGCAGCGGCAGCGGCGCCCCTGCGCTCCGGCCCGTGCGCACCGGGGTGGGCGCGGACCCTGCCTGCCGCTCCTCCCCTTCTGCAAGGTGAGGGGTCGTCCTCACTCTCCCCAGAGCTCCTGCGGGCCGGGCTCGCCCCCTCCCCGAGTACTTTGCGGGGCATTTTCTCTTGCCCGGTAAATTGCGTGCCATTTCTCACGGGGCATTGCCTGCCGCCTTCCTGGAACCATCCTTTCAGATTTTGTGATCTTGCCCAGGCACAGAAGCTCTCCTAGGAGGTGGTGCTTATGCATATTCATTTTGTCTAGTAACCGGCTGCCCATCTTGCCATCGCAGCCTGATTTATTGATTTATGTATAAAGTGTGTTTTATTTTAGTAATTAGGCAATCCTGAATTCATGGAGCCGTCTGCACTTCCCAGGCATGTTCATTGCTAGGGTTGAAAGACAAAGGTTGTCGTGGCACCGCCCCCCCCCTTACATTTTCTACCTAGTGACCACAGACTTTGTTGTTTTATGGAAAGCTATTTAGGAATGGCTTTTCTCCCCCAAAGGAATCACTGAATTAAATATTAGTGTTTACAAATAAAGGACACAGTAATTTTGTAAAGCCCAGCATCTGACAAGTAACTACTTTTGGGGGGGGTGTTGTAAAGATTGGACAGGGTGGTGTGTTGTTCCGGTTTGGGGATGATTCTAGGATTGATGTTACTTCTGTGAAACAGTCACTGGCACGTTCCTATCAAGGCAGGTGAAAATAAATGTTGCCTTTCATTACAAAGATGGTGCCGTGAAAAGGGAGACATCGCTTCAACTGTATTTTCTATATCCTTATTTTATTCTCAACTTTGGTTTTCATCTTTCCATGCTCCCACCCCTCTACTCATCCATCCATCCACATCCCCATTGTTAAAAAAAAAAAAGAAAATTATCTCCGCGGGCACGCTTATATTTTTCAGCAACTCTATTATGCCTGTAAAGTTGACCTGGATTGTGTTACTAATTTGGTAGGTTATTCTGTCATACAGGAAATCACAGCCTATGGGTCGATATGTGCATATGAACCCCTCAGCCAAATTAGCTAAATTGTTTTTAAAAGATATTTTTAGGCCAGTGAACACTTAGCAAAAATGTCTTTACAGATCTTGATAGACCTATTTTTAGATTCAGTACTTTAAAAGCCTGTTCAACCCAACCAGTTCTCGGTTCTAATCAATGTAAAATATGCTTCTAACAAAAGATGTTTATATTGTTAATGATTAAATCATTATAAATTTCCTTTATGGAAATAGCTGATCTAACAACAATAGAAATTTCACCACTTAAAGTATTACTCTGATTTTAAACTCAAGAAAAAAGTATGCATTTCTTCTATTGTAGGGGGAAGGAGCCATGTAAGAATGAATAACAAAAGTACAGTAATATTTGTTTTGGGTTTATTTTTGTTTTGTTTTGTTTTTTGTTTTTGGGTTTATATTTTCTACAAACTTGTATATTCTGTCTAATATGCCTCTTTTACTTTTTAAAAATGATCTAAATTTTCAATATTTTGCCAATTTATATGTAAAATAGATGAACATGTTACATGTATGTATGTATATGATTTAATCCACGGGTAGGAATGACAGCCACTAGGGTGGGAATAAAGAAGCGTCTGCCTCTATGAAAAAGAGCAAGAGAGAAAACCATCCTAGATCAATAACTCATAAGTAACTAGCACGAAAAGGGGCCCAGAAGCTTTTTTTTTTTTGCTTCAGTTCTTAAATAAGCTTTTTTCTGGTGGCATCATATTCATATTGGAGTGGTTAAGCAAAAAGAAGAAAACAGGACGCTTATCAGACAATATATTTTATATATTTACTACAAAAATTTTTGAAATGCCCTTATTGTCTACTGAAAAGTAATCACAGAATTGATATTCTGAAGATGACACGAGGACAGATTTTTCAGAGTAATAGCAGAGAGGAGTTGGGATGTGATTAAGCTTATGCGCAGGAATCTGGCATGTAGATATGCAGTGTGTTTGGTGTGTCTTTGTGCCTGTTTCGTCGTCTGTGAACCACAGCACCGTGTACCACACACAGAATGAACGTAAGGACTTAATACAGCAATAATACATGTAGCGTGGTTAGCAGTACGTCGATCTTTCTAAGGTGTTGGGGATAGCAGAAACTTACCACAGAGGATGTAAGGAAGGAAAGAATTAAAGTGAGCAGGGCTGATTCCCCCTGAGCAAAGAGATATTATGCCTTGAAATGTGGATATTTGAGTAAGCAGACAGTAAAACTTCCCCCACCCTCTTTAGTGGCACTGTCTCTGCGTGGCCTTTTGTTTATTGTAGGTGGAGTTGGCACTAAATCCCCGGGGAGGCTTATGGTGTATATAATCTTTTACTGATGGTCTGAATTCTATTGTGTTCCTACAAACACACACGAACACACAGTTATTAGATAGCAACCCATGCGAACATGTGTTTGTGCAGTCTTCTTTAAATCCATTTAAAAGACTATAAGGGAATTTTTAAAACTCCACTCCAGACCATTACCCTGCAGATTACTACTTGTGCATTTTTTTTTAACCTAGAAAGCAACCTTTTCTCTATCGGAAACTCTTGATCATTAAAAGAAAAGGGGGGCGGGTGTCTGTTCGATTGTTTAGGCTTCTGTTCTAAGAAAGACTAGCAACTGGAATATTCTTCAGTATCAGAAATATTTGAGACAAATGTCCTATTTGATTGGTTTAAGGATTCACTAAAAATATATATATTTTTTCTTCATTTGGATAAACAATTGGAAGGGAACAGTTTAATATAAAAGCCTGTACCGAGGGAGCGTGACACTGTATCAGGGTCTGTTGTGGCTGAATCCAGAAGCAAGGGGAGAGTCGTTTCCACTCTGAAAAGGTTATTGATCATCCCTTGTTTATCAAGGCTGATGTTGGGAATGAAATTACTGGGAAGTATTAGAGATTATTTGTGTAGATATTTACTGATGCAAAAATGTCTCCTTTGAATTTTTAAGTGCAACTCAGAGTAGGATGGAATTCTTTGAGCGGCTGTGGGTGTAGGGCTGCAGTGTACTGGGGACTGGGGGCATTCCAGTTACCCCACTAGGGTGTCTTGAATTCCCCTGAGAAATTAGGTGGAATGCAAAACCCCCCTCAGTAGCAGTATTTGACTTCTGACCACCTTTTAGGCAAAACTGTCTCTAGGCTCATTTCAATTCTGTCATTTGGGGATCAGGATGATTTCTCCACCCAAAAAACTGTACTTGAAAAAGACTTGATTTTGGGGTAGTTTTGCAGAACTCAGTTCCAGGGAGACAATAAAATACCTTAGTGGTTTCATCTTTATGTAATTTACATATTTTAAGCTCTTTATTTCAGGTCAGTGACCTATTTTTCTACTTTAGATGATTGACCATTAACAAACCCAACATATCCTAGAAAGAATAAATTAGGAATGACTGAGCAGCCCCAAAGGCCCTCAGTAACTAGTTTGTAATAGATTCAAAGAGGAAAGCTCTTGCCCTTTCTTCAAACTTTATCCCAAATACAGAGATCCACTGGCTGATAATCAATAATGATTCATGTGGGGTTTGATTTCCAATGAAATGTCATTGTCTTTACCCCATAGGATTTCTCTGTAACAGTGTCCAGGTGGCCAAGGGGTTAAACAGGTGCTTCCCCTCTGTGCTTCTAGGATTAACGACATGAAAATCAAAGTGTATGATAGCATCAAGGTATTGTTTAATTATTAGACAGCTTATGGTTTTTGAAATTAAGGATGGTGATAGTAGCCTTATGAATTATTTAAAAATGCATGGCAAATACTGGATACTGGATATGTTTACACAGCCCAAAGATAAATTTTTATGCCGTATTCTTACATTTTTAAAAGCATAACCTTCACACCATGGTGGAACTGAGTGTCATATGCACCTAAGTAAGAATGTGGATGGGTAGAAAAATAGGAATGTGTGCTAATCTGGTCCGAGTGCTAATTTGGGCTTGGCAGTTCACCAGTCAGCCTTGCGCCTAACCGCAAAATCCTTAAGACAGGAACCTGTCAAGGTGCAGATAGAGGCTTGTCTCTATACGGAACCAGTAATGCTGATCAAATGTTGTGGCCACCTCTTGCACAGACCCCTCTCTCGCCTCTGAAGAATTTCCCTTCTACCAAGGAGGTGAGTGGCAGTAGGAGAAACACAAGCAAGGGGGCAAAGCAGCCACGGAGGTCCTCCTTTCACTACACGTGTCCGGGGGGAAGCAGATTAAGTGTGTGTCGTCAGGGGCATTGCTGGGGGGTTGGCTCTGTGTTGGCAGAGCATGAGTAACCCAACACCCAGGAGGATGGTGGAAGGGAAGCGCTGAGTGAGAAGTCCTTTCCCGCTTGCTGTGTGGGTTGCAGAGACATGCTGGGACCCCCCCACTGTGCCTCCACCACCGACCACCCGAGAGGCTCCTCCTAGTTGGGCAGCTCTCTCGGAATGTGCCATGGTGGTTGCAGGCACCACAGCCTTACTAAAGCATTGCTCTTGTTCCCAGTGACCATCTAACAGGGCAGGAATCCGGGTGAACCACATGAAACTGCCAATGTTCGGCCATTTCTGACCTACAAAAACAGCAGTTCCTCATTCCCCATTTCTAATCTTGCTCTACTTCTCACAGCAACCAGATCACGTAATTCCCCTGACTAAAAATGTTCCACTGGCTTCTCAGTGCACTCAGAATAAAATCCGGGCTCTTCACCTTGGCCTCCTCTGAGGTCCTTGAGGACCTGGCCCCTGCCTGCCCTTCCCCCTGTCTCCCTGCTTTCCTGCAGCTCACGCTGGTCCTCCTGAGCTGGCCTCCCAGCTGCTCCCAGAACTCGCCTCAGGATCTTTGCATTTGCCCCTCGCATTCTATGTCTGGTTCCTTCTTGTAATTCAAGCCTCACCTCAAATTTCACCTCCTCAGATGGGCCATTCCTGGTCCTTATGTCTGAAGGAGGCCTTCCCCCTGACCCCATTCGCTCATTTTATTTTCTTCCAAGTACTTTATCACTATCTGAAATTTCCATTTTTACTTCTTAATTGTCCTCTCCTTCACAACAGTGGAAGAGGGAGCATACACCTTGCCTGTCTTGTTCTCTGCAGTGTCCTCACTACCTGGCACACAGAAGGTGCTTGGCATGGATTTGTTGAGTGAATGTATTGGACGCGTTGTGCACCGCCCGGAACCCTCTCAGCTTGTAGCCACTGCAGAGCCCGATTACAAGCAGTGCGGGGCAGCTTCCTCTGGGTGCAACCAGGGGTGCCCTGCCCTGAGCACTGTCTGCCTCCGCTTCCAGCCCCTGCTGGACATCCCCCTCTAGCACCTCCTCCTGTGGGGGAGCACCTCTGCCAGTAACACCTCCAGCCAACCCAGCAGGGCAGCCCCTACTTCCTTGGTGACCTCCTCCACCTCACCTTCCTGTCCCCACTCCTGCTAAACCATCTGCCTGCGCTCAGGCTAGTGAAGGTACAGTGTGTTTGTGATCTTGTTCTAAAAAAAAAAAAAAAAAATCTCACCCAGTAAGTCGCTATACTACCCAGTTGATTTGGTAACAGCTAATAGTTAATAAGGATGTACAGTTTTAAGGCTAAACGTTTAATCCTCACAGGAGCCCTAGGAGGTATTTTCCCCACTGAATAGATGAGGAATTGAGGTACAATGACATTGAATAACTGGCTCAAGGTCACAGGCTGTCAGCTGTAGGGCTACGTGCAGCTGAACCACATCCAGGACTGGCTCTCTCAGCCTCCCCTTATGACCGCTGTCTTCTGGCTCTTGACTCAGGCCTTTGCCAATAGCCTCAGTCCCTCCTTCTGAGTCCCTCTGTCCCTGAATTATTTCTCTCTGTGAATTCTTCTCCCAAGGGTGCTAGGAGACTAGGATCGGGTGTTAGCACTTCATTTGCCTGGCTGACCACAGGTGTTAACCTGTGCAGGGGTGAGCAGGAGTCCACTCAAAACTGGCCCTATCATTTACACCTGCCTTTTGGGCTTGCTTCCATCCTTGGGATTGCACCTCTGTGGTTCAATGCGTGGTGGTTGGACCTTCTGCAGCCCCCACCCTATCCAGCCCTCAGAGCTGGACAAGTACCACTGCCCCTCTCCAGCTGTTTCTTCTTCTGTTACCACAGTGCCCACCTCCCAGGTTATTCTAAGGATTAAACGACATAGCATCTGTAAGGTGCTGAGAATACCCAGTTCCCAGGAAGCACTGTAAAAACTACCATAGAGGGTGTTGGGAGATAAGGACAGGACCTGAGGAGAGGCAAATCCAGGGGAGGGCCCACCTTCTCTGTTGCACATCGGACAGAGGAAGACAACATTTTGTCTTCTTTCTGCCTCTGTCAAGTCAGAGTGAGACCAGGACTGAGACCCATTGCCCTGCCTAGGCCCGCCATGGACACGTGTCCTTTTCTTCCGGGCATCTAGAACCCTAGGCATGAGCCCATTGCACATCTGCAGAACAGGTGGCCTTGGGGGTGGGTGGAAGTGTGGATGCCATCTGTTGTGAGGCCTGCGGGTGTGGCCAGTGCATCATTCCACATCCCTGAAGGCTGAGTCTCAGAAGCACTTCCAGGGCATGTTCCCAGACGCCCGGAGGAAGGGAAGAGGTAGGCTAGGGTCCGATTCCCCATCTCTAAGCCACTGGATTCTTCCACCGGGACCCCCACCCACCACAGGCAATGTCAGGCTCACCTCCACCGTCTGTGAAGGTATGGAAATCCACGCACTTACCTGTCTCCCTCCCAGTGCGTGTGGGTGCAGGTGTTTCCTGCACTTCCAGATAGGAAGTGTGCAGTATTAGAGTTTTTTCATTGGTTTTTGGCTGAGGGTGTTGCCCACGCAGGGACATATGAGGAACCAGAGGGTACATGTTAGCTTTGAGAAATGTTGAAGTACTCTTGCCTGAGGTGCTCTAAGTAGTGGGGGAGCAACCTAGAGCCAGTGGTTATGACAGATGGGCACACCTCAGACTTCCCGTGTGTGGGGTCAGGCGGAGTCCTTCAGTGCATAGGACTCGGAACTGGATGGATGATGCTTCTCCTGTCCACACACAAGGCCCAGACGCATCTGAGTAAAGAACATTACAGGTGTAGCTTTAAAGTACATGTTGTTGATGGTACTTACAAAACCAAGGAATAAAACATCAGACAAAACAACTGATATGCAAAGAAAGTATCTCTTCTTGCCAGGCAGGCACTTCCTGTGGAAAAAGTAGAACCTTTGAATAGGCAAGGGATCAAATCATTTTGGAATCTCTCATTACTTCATATTCCTGATGCAAAACAGAGTCACACTTTGAGAAACTAATCTTCCAATGGGTATTCTTAACTCTGATGGAAGGTACCTGGGTCTTTATTGACTGTAAGTGACCAGAACAGCCATTTTCCTTCTTCTAGGTAGACCACCATGCCCAGGAGACAGTACTGTAAGGTGCCATTCTGTTTTGCCATCGGGGCTTCTTTCAATCTGGTAGATCTAAACAGCCCATTGCTCAGTATCATAGAGGAATTTGTTGACTCTTTTTTGTTTGTTTTTTTTAATACATAATACTATCTTTAAGTTCTTGCTCACGGTTGTGTTATTCTCTCATTAGCAACGTCTAGTCACGTTTTTCAAAAGCAAGCTTTCTTTTAATTGAAGTAGAGTTGACACATAATGTCAAAAGCAAGCCTTCCTCTTCCTTCTGCTAAGGTATGTACATCCTGTACAGTGCTATATGTGTTTCGGCCAACAACACAGGGCAAAGTGATCAACATCCAAGTAAAAATCTGCATGTAGGCTAAAGGCCTTTGTAGATCAGACCAACACCTTATCTTTTCTAGACTTCATAGTTCCATTTTGTGATTCCATCCTCTGTCTTATTTGAGGAAATGCCCCTTTGTTTTCAAGTCCCACAAGAGAACTCTGTTAAATGTTTTACTCTTTTGCTTTGTTTTTTTAAACCATATATTCATATTTCTAAAAATGTGTGAGTGAGAAGGAGGCGCAGTGTGGAGGCGAAGTGTGGAGAGGTGAAATGCAAGGCGAAGTGTGGAGAGGTGAAATCATTAATTGGTCATCAGATTAGAAGCGCAAAATCAGGGGCACCTGGGTGGCTCAGTCGGTTAAGTGTCTGCCTTCAGCTCAGGTCATGATCCCGGGGTCCTGGGATCAAGCCCCACATCGGGCTCCCTGCTCAGCGGGGAGCCTGCTTCTCCCTCTCCCACTCCCCCTGATTGTATTCCCTCTCTCACTGTCTCTCTCTCTCTCTGTCAAATAAATAAATAAAATCTTAAAAAAAAAAAAGCGCAAAATCACCAGTAACAACACATAAGTGCAAACATATAGAACTATCACCACCATTCATAATTTATTCAAATGCTTTCTTCATTATTCCCTGTTCACTTTCAACAGGAGGTGGATTGGCCCTGTGCACTGTTGAGAGGCACTCTGCATGTCAAATGCTTGATTTCCTTGCCCCTCTTCTGTTTGATCCTTTGTCCACGCATAGTACCCTTCTAAAATCCATCAGCGGCTCTTGGGTATGATTTTAAAATTCATACTGATATCAGTATAATGTGAATGGAATACCTTACAAATTTGCTTTACAATGGGAAGATATGAAGTAGGCTGGCTTAGGTTCCCCTTTACAGCCTCCATGAATACACCTGCTGGCTTGGTTCCCAGGATGGTGGTTTAAATCTGGCCCAGGTAAGTTACCAGATGAGAGTAGTTCATGGCCAATCAAGGGACAGAGCACTGTGACGCAAACGGAGAGACACAAGGGGAGAATATCAGGTGGGGCTCCCAGCATTGTGATCCCCCAGGGACCTAGTGGCTCCTAAATGAGGATGATTATTGAAAACAATAACTTGGGGGTGTTTAAATAATAAAAGAGTCCCAGGCCACCCCCTCCCGAAACCTGAGTTCTGATCCAGCAGATCTGAAGCTGGGGTTTGGGATTCTGCTTTTTTAACAACCACTCTAATGTCTGTGATGAGCAGCCTAGTTTGAGTACTTCTCCTAACTTCAGTTTCCACATCCCTAAAAGAGGGTAATATCTGTTTCACAGAGTTGTTGGCAGGAACTGAAAGAATGTGTGGGAAAGGGCCCTGGGAACTGTGAAATGAGACAGACGAGGACCTGCTGAATTAGTGGGTTTAATTCTCAACCTCCTTCCAAAGGAGTTTCTGCTCTCCACTCCAGATTGAGGTTGGCCCTGGATACTGGAAAATATTCTGTTCCAGGTAGAATCCCATCCTAGGTCTTCATCTTCCCACATCAGAATGCCCAGAAAAGCCTTCTAGCCCCCTAACTCCTTCTCCCTTCAACAAATATATACTGAGCACCCATTGTTTTAAGTGCTTGGGACACATCTGAGGCTGGGTTTCCCGTCTTTCTTGACCCAGATGTGTAGGGACATACTGTGGTTTGCTCCACTGCAAGAAGAATGTCTGTGTGATTTCTGCCACTTTTCAGATAACCCTTAAGATGGTATTGGTCAGAAATGTCTACAGTTGGTCTTGCAAACACTTCCTAAGAGATAACTGGCGGCTCTGAGCCCATCTAATCCAGCAAGTAGCAAGGATGGGTTTTTCATGGTCACGTTATATAGCTCTGGCTTGTGCTGGCTCTCGTATGGTCCTAAGAGATACTCCTGCCAAGTGCTGACCATAACTGAGCCCAGAGGTGGAGATTTCCCCATACCTTCCTTGTCCAGAGTGCCCAGAAAACTTTAAGACCACCACCAGTCCCTGGAAAAAAAACCCAATTTATTTTCACTTCCTAGAGTTAACTAGAATAGGATAACAGTTCTATTTTGTTCAATTTGTGGACTAGAATAGGATAACAAGGACTATGAACTAAAGATATGTTTTAATGAAGTAGCTTCTCAATGCACTGTAGAAGATCAGACTCTGGTTCCAGCTCACATGACATTATTATTATTATTATTATTAATATAATATAGTAGTAGATGCCCAGTCAATAGAAGAAAATGTATGCCAGGCTCCTTTTATGAATTATCTCATAGGGTTTATTAGAAGAAGTCATGGAAGTAAGTGTTGAAGGAGGTGAGACATAGAGGTTAAGTAGCTTGAGGCACCTGGGTGGCTCAGATGGCTAAGCATCTGCCTTCAACTCAGGTCATGATCTCCAGGTCCTGGGATCAAGCACCATTTTGGGCTCCCTGCTCAGCGGGGAGTCTGCTTCTCCCTCTCTCTCTGCCTCCTCCCCTGCTTGTGTGCTCTCTCTCTCTCTCAAGTGAATAAATAAAATCTTAAAAAAAAAAAAAGAGGTTAAGTAGCTTGCCTGAGGTAATGTAGCTTGAGGATGATAAGAGTTGGGATTTCAACCCAAGTGTATGTGACCACTAGGCTATTCTGCCTCCCCCAATACTGAACTTCAAATAAAGCAGATTCGGCCTGAGATCCCCTGAATGAGGGATATAGTTACTGAAATAACAAAAGGAGTTTGTTGAAATACAGTCAGTAATTCTTAGTCCCTTGAAAGCTTACTAAGGCATCCACCATGTAAAGAATTAACTATTCTGCGGTGCATCTAGGAGGATGCCAGTTATGAACCATCCTTGGGAGAAGTGAGAAAAGAGTCTCTTCAAAGCTTTCCATTACTTTTAAAAGGAAGACCATAGTCCCTTACACTGCCCTCAGAGCCTTGCACCGTTGGGTCCCTGCCCATTTTCTTTCATTTCCTTTAAATGCACCCTGCTTTTCCCCAACTTGGAGCTGAAATCCCCCATTCTCTGTTCTCATTCATCAGATCTCAGAGTAAAAGACATTTCTTTTCTTGTTTCATTCTTCCAGCTTTATTGAGATATTATTGACATGATATATATAAGTTGTGATGTATAATGTGATGATTTCATATACATATATATTGTGAAAAAATGATCACTATAATAAGTTAACACCTCTATCACTTCACAAGATTACAATTTTTTGACATGGTGATAATATTTAAGAACTGCTATCTTAATTTTCAAGTATATAATACAGTATTGTTAATTATAGTCACCATGCTGTACATTAGATCCCCAGAACCTATCCATATTCTAACTGGGAGTTTGTACCCTTTGACCAACATTTCCCCATTTGCCCGCTCCCCTATCTTTGGCAACCAGCATCTTATTCTCTATTTCTAGGAGTTCAGCTTTTTTTATATCCACATGTAAGTGAGAACATACACGATTTGTCTTTTTTTGTCTTATTTCATTTAACATTATCCCCTCGAGTTCTCTCCATGTTGTCACAAATGGCAAGATTTCTTTCTTTTTTATGGCTGGATAATATTCCACTGTGTAAATATACTACATCTTCTTTATCCATTCATCCATCAGTGGACATTTCAATTGCTTCCCTATGTTGGCAGTTGTGCATAATACTGCAGTGAACATGGAGGTACAGATATCTCTTTGAGATAGCGATTTCATTACCAGTGGATTTGCTGGATCATATGGTAGCTCTGTTTTTTATTTTTTGAGGAACCTCCACACTATTTTCTATACTGGTTATACCAGTTTACATTCCCACCAACAATTTGCAAATGTTCCCTTTTCTTTACATCCTTGCCAATACTTGCTATCTCATCTTTTTGATAATAGAAAAAGGCACTTCCTCAAGGGAGCCTTCTTTGTGTCATTATTTTAAAAAGTCCAGTGAGAGAGTCAAAGTTCCATGAGAGCCAAGATGTTGTCTCTTCACTCTTGGATCCCCCTCACCCTGACAGTGCTTGGCACACACTAATATGCACTACATGCTCAATATGTAATGGATGGATGATGAATGGATGGACAGTCAGATAGAAGGAAGGATAAGAAGGATGGATGGAAGTGTGGAAGGAAGGGTAAACACAGCTGGGAGCCTTAACAAGATTCAGATGACCCTTATGTGACTTACCTCAAATAATCCCAAAATAAGGGGCCAGGGAGCCTGGACCTTGTATTTCATCTTGTGTTTCCCATTAAGGCTTTAGCCATTCTAGTGCTGAACTCATTACTTTCTTGACAGGTGTAGTCCTCCTGGCTTCCCTATCTCTGTTAACAGCACAAATAATCATCAGCCTATCCAAGTCATAACTCTTGGCATCTTTGTCCTTGACTTTTCCCTCTGCTTCACTGCCCAAGGCCCATCCATTCTGTTTCTGTCCCTTCTCCAGCATCTCCCACTCAGGCCATGCCCACAGCCCTGCCCAGGGTCAGCCTGTCATCCTATTCCTCATCTCCACTGGCCTGGTCTCCTTGCCTGCAGCCTCAGATCTGATGATCTTCATCCACCCTTCACCCTTCACCCTACATTCTTCCAGTGCAATTCTTAGAGGTCGGGGGGGGGGGCAGGTTTCAAGAATTGTAGATGACCCATGGGGATTTAGTTTGAGGTAGAATTCTTAATATTGCCATTTTATATGTGGAAATGGGAAAAGAACACAGAGGAGGGGCCAAGACAAATCTTGGCTGGTGCGCTTGTGCAACATATGCCCAAGGACACCTCCCCAACTCCTCTGTGGCATATGAGGGTAGAAGGGACATTTCAGAATCTCTCAGGGGGTGGAGTATGAAGTTTTCTTGGTTACTCAAAGGGACATGAATTAAAAATGGCTGAACAGTGCCACATTAATGACTTTCTGTTGCCCCAGCAAGGGTTTGCCACTCCCAGGGGAGGGAAAATGTGTGTGGCACAGCCCTCCTACCTGTAGCCCAGCCTAGCTTGGCTGCACCCCTGGAGCCAACTACTGCCATTGGGCATCCAGTCTCCAGTTGTCAGCAAAGCCAAAATACTGCCCTCCAGTGTTCTAGGGCATGGTGGCCCAGCTCTGCAGCATGGTGCTCCTAGCCAAAATTAGCAGGCCCCTCTCCTGTCTTTGTTGTCAAATTCCCCTCCACTCATGGACCTTAAAGAGGGTTTCATTGAAGATGGGGTTTGTCAGGGGTGGGAAGGAGGTCACTGAGGCAAGAAATCTACTGGCCTTCCCAGCCCTCACCTCCTGGCCAAGATCCTCAGATCCTCCTCATTATTTGTGACTTCTTACCCTGGATGTCACTGAGCCTTGCAACTCTTCAGCATAGGATGCCTTGTGTGGTGGGTCATTTCTGTTACACATCCCTGTTTTCACCGACTCAAATCTCCTATCCTTACAGACAGGAATCTGGCTGATCCAGCTTTGTGTCTTTAGCACCCAGCACATGAATGGTACACTAAGTAACGACAGACAGACAAAGACGGACAGATGGATAGATGGTGGATGGATGGATAGACAGATAAACAGATGGATCTGATTGGATGGAAGTGTTCTTGGCTGTCATAAGGTGAACAAATGAAAGCATTTGCATTTTTCTTGAAAGACAGGGGCCAGGTATAGTCCCATCCTAAAAAACTCCTTATGAATATAAACGTAAATACCATGGTCCAGATTGCTAATTATGGAAAGATCAAAAGTCTTTGGCTGAAATTCACATTCTGTTATCCGCACACTCTAGGGGAAATTGGCTGGCACAGCTGGCCCTTTTTACCTGGTGCCCCTTGCTTGCCCTGTCCGTGGACTTTCAAGGTGCCCCTCTTACCTTTTGCCTAATTGCTCTTGCTTTCCTACCCTCGTCTTGAGATCCCTGCCCTTGTTCCTGGGGGTGTATGAAGTTCCGCTCCCAGAGCCCATGGCAGCTCCTGGCCAGGCGTCAGTCTGAACTGATGCCTGAGTGGAGGCAGGGCCCTTTGAGGAGAGCTGGTGGTAAGCCTTGTCCCCCAAGGTTAGGAGGTTTGGGGGCTCTGGGGTGCCTGCCTGGTAGTGGCTGTGGTTCTTATCTCAACCCACTCTCTCCCCAAACCTCTCTGTCCTCAGTAATTAAATAGGGCCTCTCCCTGCCAGTGTCCTATGGCACAGTTGCTGGGATAAGAGGAAATTCTCTTTCTGGCCTTTTTAACGTTATCCCTTCAGGAACATTAGACATTTTGAGATAAAAACCAAAAATCAAAGATGATATTCTATTTCAGATCTTTTTTTTAAAAAAAGAGGATGTGAGTGTAAAATCCCACACAGTCAAAGTACTCATTGCTGCAGAGAATTAATATTCTCTTTCTTTGGAGATAAACTCCAATTTTGCATTTAAATTCAGAAATCTATGGCCATCCTCACATCTTAGACAACTCCCTGTTTTACAAAGTGATGTTATGATAATAGTGATAATGACAATAAAACGACAGTCAGACGATCCCTGAACTAGCCTCTAGCTATATGTCACAGAAGAATCATTGTTTAGAAACAAGGTCTTTCTCACTGAGAAACTTCTCTTATCTCTCTAGGATTGAAATTCCAAAATAATTCTGAAGACGTTTTTCTCTTTCCCTGTTGGTCCTCATTTCCCAGAGTGCTCGACTGATCCCTTAGATTTTTAGTCCATGATTTCCACAGTCTTAAAACCCAGTTTCCATATTTTCTGTCTCGGGGTTGGGCAAAGGATCTATTTTCTCTGGTGATGAGAGGCAAGATGTTTTTCTGTTCTACAACAACCCACATGCCCGTTTGGGGGTGTAGTACCATAGCGTATGCCTTATTTCCATAATGTCACCACTTCTTATAAGTACTATATGGCATGCATTTATTTCTTACTATGTTTTTTTTATTTGATTCCAGAAGTAATATATGTTCATTTGAGACAATTTAGAAAATACAGGAAAGTATAAAGGAAAATATATGCCACCCACAGTCATACCTCCAGGGATGACAACTGATTAGACCATCTTCTGATTCCTCTAGTCTTCGTCTGTGCAGATAGGAGCCATAAATTGGAACTCTGCTCTACACAGGGTTTCATATCCTGTTTTCTCCCCACTTTTCATTTTCTTCTGAGCATGTTCTCATGGCATTAAACGTTCTCTGAAAACAATTTTAATAGATAAACAATAGTCTACCTTGTGGAAATACCTGAATTTATTCCATTGTTCACCTACTGCTGAATGTTTACATTGTTCCTCTTTTTTGCTAGAATGAATAGTGTTTCTCTAGATGTCATTGTTAAACCTTCAGGGGTGTCTCTGGCCCCGCACTTCTTTAACTTCTTAAACTGAGGTAATTGTACATTAAATAAAACACGTAGATCTTTAGCATACATTTCTGCATGTGTATACACCTGTGTGTTATACCACCTTTAAAGGCTCCTTTTTATATTTCTCTTGAAATTGTTTGCTTTAGGTTATTTGGTTCAAGCATTCAAACACCAACAGTTCCTGGGGACTTTTCCTGTAGAATTTTATGTAATGCTCTTGGGCACCGGCTATTCTGACTTTCTGGTTAAGGAAATGGAGACTCCACGTACTAAGTAGATTGCCCTAGTCATACAGTGAGTAAGCGTGGAGGCAGAATCGGATCCCGGTCTTGCCTGCACCCAGAGCCTTAGCTCTATGTGATATTTTCTCTGAGATAATTAAAAGTAAAATGTGCCAACAGCCCTTGATAGAACAGGAAACTGCTAGCTTTTCTTTTGTTTGTTTTTCCCTTTTAAACTAAGGTTGGGGGTCAGTAATTGACCGCACTGACTTGCCTGATTATAGCTTGCATTTAAAATCAGTAGAGAACTGTCATCGCTACTTTCTGGTTTGGGTAGTATTTTGCTCACGTGTGTTGCTCAGGACTAGAAAGCGGTATCGGCTGTCATCGACTTACAAGTCATAACTCACCCACTCACGCCCCTCCCACAGACTCAGGCTTTCCCCATTTGTGTTTCCAAGGAAAGGAGCAATTCTGAGGACAGCAGCTTATGGAAGCCAGTTAACGAGTTGTCTCAGCTTGGTTGGCAAAACATGTAGAAAGGAGGCCTCAGTTAAGGTGCATGATTTAGATTTGGGACATGAGAGAAACTTCCAGGCTGTCTCGTCCAACCTGCCCAGTTTACGAAGATGACACTGAGCCCAGAATCATCTCCCTGGGGAGACAGGCTGGGGGAGGCCTGAGACTGGAACCAAGGACGTCTGCCTCAATCACACGGTGTGTCTCATCAGGTCAGTGGACAGAGTGCGGAGTGGATGGCCTGGGGCTGAAGTGGGGCCAGAGTTACTGTTTCTTCTGGAAGATGCAGTCAGATTAAAGGCAGTCAGGTTGGACACAACCCAAGCGCATTCCCACCATAGAGAAATCTAACATGATGGGGGAAATTGCCTTTCCCAGAGTTCCTCAGTGTATGTGGTTAAAAGGACTTTCAGGATAGGCATTTGGGGTAAGATGGGGTGAGGACCCCCAGCTCCCTTGAAGAGCAAGCTAATAGATAATGAGCTGCCATCCAAAGGGTGTGAGCCCAGTTGATCCCAGGGCTCTGGTTTGCTGTGTGGGGTGTGCAAGTTTGGGGCCAGAACTGCATGGTGATGGGACCATCTACACCTAGTAATTCAGGCAGAGTTGTTGGGTTTCGGTCGTGGTTGTGAGTCTGGGTGAGTTGCCTTTACCTCGAAGTCCTTATCAGCAGAATGGGAATGATAATAGGACTTGGATCTGAGGTCGATGAGCAGGCAAATGTGAACTGAAATGCTTAGAACAGCCCTTCACGGGGCGGAAAGCCCTGCCAGGCCAAGACCGCTTGCTGCTCCTGCTGGTGCTGATGGTCGAGTTGAAGGTGATTCCCTGCTCCCTGGCACCCTGGAGGACACAGGGAGCTCCGTCACCAGTACCCTCTGCACAGTTCCCTCGGGGCAGTGGGAAACCTTGCCTCGAAGAAATGCCGGAGAGTATTTCAAGCTTTGATTTAAACAGGTGGCAAATTATCAACTTGTCCACAGCTCTCGCACACCTTAGTCTACGACGGGATGTTTCTCTCTCTAGACCAGGCCCCTCAGCCCAGCCCAGAGCCCCATGTGTCTCCGGAAGGATGTCGTTTTCCTAAGGTTCTTTCTGGGAAAGTAGACCTGGGGATTAAGAGGCTGGTCACTGAACCCCTTGTGCCTCTCAGCTATTTCCTGTCTTCTCTTTGGGGCTCACGGGAATAATCATAACACCACCTCAGAGAGGTTGTAAGAACTACAGAAGTGAATGGATGCAAAGCATTTACACTGGTGCCCAACCCAGGGGGTGATAACTATTGCATTTTATTTTCCTCTTCCTGTTTCAAACCCTTAATTCTTCTATACTCCATTCATCCCTTTTTTCTCGCTCCCTTCCATCTTCCAGAGTATTAGACTTTGATGCCAGTGTTCTTGACAGGAGACTTCAGCTGTGCTGCTCTATGAACATTATACTCATTTATGTAGAGATAAACTCTTTTGTGTGTGTGTGGTTTTCTAGAACACTCTACATTTTTTCCAGTATAGGACTTAAAGCCTTGGTTTAAATACTGGAGTCTCTCAGCAGACGATCTGCTCCTGGAGGTCAGGGACAGTCAGATCCCCAGTGCTTAGCCAAGGCTGTGGCCCAGAGCAAGTGCTAACAAATGTTCGCTGAGTCCATAAATTTTCCTTACAAAGAAGCCATAGAGAAGGTCACTGGTGGCCAGCGGACGGCCTCAGGTAATCTGCAGAGACACTCGTTGGCAGCATGATATTCTTAGTCAAAGCAAATACCCCTGCCTTCTTTTCCCTGTCTTGCCTTACTTCTAAAGTTCTTGTCTTAGAACAAGTGGCTTTCTGTTGGGGCAGATGAAAAAAAAATAACGTTCTTTTATGTTGTTCTTCCATCCCCTCTGTTCCTTTGCTGTAAAAGCAGGGAGAGGAGAAGTTGCCAGGAGCAAAACACTCCATTGAGGACATCTGTTTTCTGTTTCCTGCCTGGGGCTTAGAGGTAGTGAGCAACCAGCTCAGAAGTTTTTCCTTTTTGGTCTGTGGCATCTCTGAGAAGTGGACAGAATGCCAGCATTTCTTATTTGTTGAACTGGCTGCATTCTTAGAATAAAGGGTCTGGGGTGCTGTGGAGTCAGTGTGGAGAGGGCCCAGCTAAGCCCCTCACGGCTCAGACCATCTCTTCAGGTGTGAGCTGTGCAGCTGTAAACACTGTTACCGTGATGGGGCTAAGTTGGGTCTCAGAGTTCAGGGAGGGTAGATGCTGGCGTGCAAGTGACATTTTCAGACAAAATCAAGTAAAGGCATCTTTCGGGGTCTCTTTTCTAAAAATGTACAATGAAAATAATTTTTAAATTTTTCCTCTTCGTATAAGTAATATTTATCATAAAAATCTCTGGCTCTGCAGAAGAGTATAAGGTAATTTACATGAAAGGGGATTATATATATGCTGGGTTATTTTTCAGGGGACATATTTTTCTTAACCCTTCTCCTCTCCCCCATTGCCACCATTCCCACAAGGCAGCCAACATTCATAGCCTGCTAGTTTTCTTCCATACTTTTCTCTCATAAATTCACATATGTATCACATAAGTAAAATGTGATTTGATCATTGTTTTACACAAGTGAGATCATACTCTATGTGCCTCTCTGCATTTTACTTTTGTCACTTAATAAATGGGGCCAATCCCTGCAGTCAGCTGTTGGAGCTCGCCCTAATTCATCCTTGTCGGTGGAGCAGAGTCCACAGGATGGGTGTAGCACAGTGTGACCACGTGTTTCACCAAGGGCCTCCCCTCCACTTCTGAAGCAGGCTCTGCCATAGTAGACATGCGCATGCATGTTAGCAGTGCCCGGCTGCGTTTTATCGCAGTGGGTTTGTGCCGCTAGGACCCTTGTGCTGTAAGAGAAGACCAGACTCACATTGCCTGAAACAGGTGCTTAATAAACACAATAAAAGTGATACACAAATCCCAAATAACATATGACTAAAATGAATCCAGCAACTTATTAGTAAAGAATACATCAATACAAGGAAATGCAAAGATGGCTTTACATCTGAAAATCTGTTAGTAGAATTGACCATAATCACAGATTAAAGGAGAAAAAGTGTTCAGTCATCGCAATAAATGCATGAGTAGCTTTTGATGAAAATTTTATTTTCGTTCCCAATTTTTAAAATGTGTTTGACCAATGTGAATCGAGGGCCTGATCAAAAGCCTACAGTGAACACCGAGCCTTAATGGCCAGGTGTTACATGCAGAGAGACAGCAGAGAAGCCTCGTTCCACCCCTTTATCATTTTCCTGGCAGTCCTGAGGGGTATAAGGATTGAAAAGAGAAGAGATTTATCATTTTTTTGAAACCCATATGATAATCTGTGTAGAAAATTCAAAATAATCTATGTGATCAGAACTGTTAAGTGAATTCAGAAAGTTTGCTGGATAAAAGTTCGTTTGTAAGTACTTGCAACTTCTAAGAAGGAAGTGAAATATAAAAGATTCTGTTAACTATAAGAAACTCAGAAGTAGGGCGCCTGGGTGGCTCAGTTGGTTAAGCGACTGCCTTCGGCTCAGGTCATGATCCCGGAGTCCTGGGATAGAGTCCCACATCGGGCTCCCGGCTCAGTGGGGAGCCTACTTCTCCCTCTGACCCTATCCCCTCTCATGCTGTTTCTCTCTCTCTCTCAAATAAATAAATAAAATATTTAAAAAAAAAAAAGAAACTCAGAAGTAATTCTTATGACAGCAGAGTGAGGTGTATATGGAAATAATTTTAAAACCTATTGAAGGACAAGAGAATACATGGAGACATAAACTAGTAGTTTCCCCAAATTAATATATTAATTCAGTACAATTTCAATAAAAGCTTCAATAAAAATTTCCACAAAATTTAATGAGCTGATCCTAAAATTCGGGTAGAAGAGTAAAGGTCCAAGAAAACCCAAGACAAAGAAGAAAGGATGTAGCCTTCACCATGAGAGAGGTTTTTCACAAAGACATAGTTATTAAAATAATATGGTATTTGAAGAGATATAATATTTGGGTTCTCTAGTGTCCCTTTGGTCTAAGTGTTTATCAGAGTTATACTTCACAGGTGGCATTATTAATCAGTGGAAAGAAGGAGCCAAGTCAATATACTGTGCTAGCATGACTGATTTTTTCATACAGGGAAATATAAACTTAGATAGCTTTCTCACATCTCACACAAAAATAAATTCCAGATGGTTCTAAGACCTAAATGTGAAAGACAAAGTTTTTACATGTTTAGAAGAAAAATAGGCAAATATCTTTATGACCTCAGGAAGGGAATGATTTCTTTTTATTTTTTCCTGTTTCCTCAATAACAACTGACAACCCAACTCTAGTAAAATGTAACAAAGTATGATCCTTAAAGGATGAACCCATGGGCCTTGAAACTGGAAGAATATTGGAGTCAACCTTATCCCACATTCTTTTTTTTTTAATTGAGATATAATTGACATACAACATTATATTAGTTTCAGGTGTACAGTGTAAGGATTCAATATGTGTATATATTGTGAAATGATTGCCACAGTCTAATTAACATCAGTCATCATACATAGCTACAAAATTTCTTTTTCTTGTGACGAGGACCTTTAAGATCTACTCTCTCATCAACTTTCAAATATGCAATACAGTATTATTAACTATAGTCACCATGCTGTACATTATATCCACATGATTTATTTATTTTACAATTGGAAATTTGTACCTTTTGGCCCCCTTCACCCATTTTTCCCAACCTCCACCCCTGCTTCTGGTGACAACCAATCTGTTCTCTTTATCTATGAATGCAATTTTTTTGTTTTTGTTTTTGTTTTTTTTAGATTCTACATACAAAAGAAATCATACAATATTTATCTATTTCTGACTTATTTCACTTAGCATAATGCTCTTAATATCCATACATGTTGTATATGTAAATGTATAGTCCGTTTTTTTTTTTTTTATCCACATTCATCTGTCATGAACACTTAAGTTGTTTCCCTGTCTTGGCTAAATAATGCTGCAGTGAACATGGGAGTGCAGATATTTTTTCAGGTTAGTGTTTTCATTCTCTTGAGGTAAACACCCAGAAGTGGAATCACTAGATCATACAGTAGTAATATTTTTAATTTTTTGAGGAACCGCCATATTGTTTTCCATAGTGGTCACACCAACAGTGCACCAGCGTTCTTTTTTCCACAATATCACCAACGCTTGTTATTTTTTGTCTTTTTGATAATAAGCCATTTTAACGGCTGTGAGATGATATCTAATTGTGGTTTTGATTTGCATTTTGCTGATGATTAGTGCTGTTGAGTACCTTTTCGTGTACCTGTTGGACATCCGTATGTTTTCTTTGGAAAAATGTCTATTTAGATCCTCCACCCATTTTTATTTGAACCTTTCATTTGTTTGTCTTTGTTTTATTTTTATTTTATTCTTTTTTTTTTTTTTTTGCTGTTGAGTTGTATAAGTTCTTTATATATATTGGATATTAATCCCTTATCAGATATATGATTATCAGTTATTTTTTCCCATTTTGGTAGGTTGTCTTTTCATTCTGTTGATGGTTTCCTTTGTTGTTCATAAGCTTTTTAGTTTGAGGGAGTCCCACTTGTTTATCTTTACTTTTGTTGCCTTTGCTTTTGGTGATCCAAAAAAATCATTGCCAGACCAATATCAAGGAGTTTACTGCCTTATCTTTTCTTCTAAGAGTTTTATGACTTCAGGTCTTACATTCAAATCTTTAATCCATTTTGAGTTAATTTTTGTGTATGGTATAAGATAGTGGTCCAGTTTCAGTCAATTGCATGGGGTTGTCTCATTTTCCCAACACCATTTAGTGAAGACACTGTCCTTTCTCCATTGTATATTCTTGGCTTCTTTGTTATAAATTAATTGACCTTATATACATGGGTTTATTTCTGGATTCTCTACTTTGTTTCATTGATCTATGTTTCTGTTGTTATGCTAATACTGCAGTGTTTTATTTACTATAGTTTTATAATATAGTTTGAAATCAGGGAGCACAATATTCCAGCTTTGTTGTTGTTTCTCAAGATTACTTCATGGTTCTTTTTTGGTTACATAAAAATTTTAGGATTGTTTGCCCCATTGCCCCATTTCTATGAAAAAAGCCATTGGAACTTTTTTTCATCATGATACATGTACTCTTTAATCCCCATCATCTATTTCACCTGTCCCCCTACCCACCTCCTCTCTAGTAACCACCAGTGTGTTCTTGGGACGCCTGGGTGGCTCAGTAGGTTAAGCATCTGCCTTTGGCTCAGGTCATGATCTCAGGGTCCTGGGATCAAGTCCCACATTGGGTTCCCTGCTCGGCGGGGAACCTGCTTCTCCCTCTGCCTACCACTACTTGTGCACTCTCTCTCTCTTTCTGACAAATAAATAAATAAAATCTTTTATATATATATGTATATATGAGTTTGTTCTTATTCTTGGTTTATCTCTTTCTTTTTCTTTCCTTTGCTCATTTGTTTCTTAAATTCCACATATGAGCATGATTATATGGTATTTGTCTTTCTCTGACTGACTTATTTCACTTAGCTTTATACTCTCTAGTTCCATCCATGTTGTTGCAAATGGCAAGATTTCTTTCCTTTTTATGGCTGAATAATATTCCATTGCATATATATATACCCATCTTCTTTATCCATTCATCAATTGATGGACACTTGTGCTGCTTCCATTATCTTGGCTATTGTAAATAATGCTGCTATAAACATAGGAGTGCATGTATCCCTTTGAATTGTGTTTTTGTATTTTGGAGGTAAATACCCAGTAGTGCAATTGCTGGATTGTAGGGTAGTTCTATGTTTAATTTTTTGAGGACCCTCCATACTGTTTTTCACAGTGGTTGCACCAGTTTGCATTCCCACCAGTAGTACAAGAGGGTTCCTTTTTCTACACATCCTTGCCAACCCTTATTGTTTCTTGTGTTTTGATTTTAGACTTCTGACAAGTGTGAGGTGATATCTCATTGTAGTTTTGATTTGCATTTCCCTGATGATGAGTGATGTGGGGCATCTTTTCATGTGTCTGTTGGCCATCTGCATGTCTTCTTTGGAGAAATGTCTTCATGTCTTCTCTTTTTTCAATTAGATTGTTTTTGGGGTGTTGATTTGTATAAGTTCTTTGTATATTTTGGATGCTAACCCTTTATTGGATATGCCATTTGCTAGTATCTTCTCCCATTCGATAGGTTGCCTTTTAGTTTTGTTGTTTCCTTCATTGTGCAGAAGATTTATTTTGATGTAGTCCCAATAGCTTGTTTGATGTGATATATCACGTTGATTGTTTTGTGAATATTGAACAACCCTTGCATCCTGGGAATAAGTCCCACTTGATCATGGTATATCATTTTTTTAATGTATTCCTGGATTTGGGTGCTCGCTTTGGCAGCACATATACTAATGTATTCCTGGATTTGGTTTGCTAAGGATTTATGCATCTATATTCATGAGACATATTGGCCTGTAGGTTTTTTTGGTTTTGGTTTTGTTTTGCTTTTTTTTTTTTTTTTTTTTGGTGTCTTTATCTGGTTTTGGTATCAGGGTGATACTGACCTCATAGAATGAATTTGGAAGTTTTCCTTCCTCTTCAATTTTTTGGAATAGTTTGAAAAGAACACGTATTAACTCTTCTTTAAATATTTGGTAGAATTTGCCAGTGAAGCTGTCTGGTCCTGGACTTTTGTTTTTTGGGAGCCATTGGAATTTTGATAGGAATTGATTGAATCTTTAGATGCTTTGGGTAGTATGGACATTTTCACAATATTAATTCTTCCCATCCATGAGCACAGAGTATCTTTCCATTTATTTGTCTTTTTCTGTTTCTTTCATTAATGTATTATAGTTTTCAGTGCAGGTCTTTCGCCTCCTTGGTTAAACTTATTCCTAGGTATTTTATTCTTTTTAATGTATTTGTAGATGAGATTGTTTTCTTAATTTGTCTCTCTGGTAGTTCCTTATTAATGTATAGAAAGGCAACAGTTTTTTGTATGTTGAGTTTGTAACCTGCAACTTGAATGAATTTGTTTATTCTAACAGTTTTTGGTGGCATTCTAGGGTTTTTTGTATATAATGTCATCTGCAAGTAATGACAACTTTACTTCTTCTTTTCCAGTTTAGATGCCTTTTATTTTTTCATGCCTAATTGCTCTGGCTAGGACTTCCAATGAAAGTGGTGAGAGTGGGAATCCTTGTCTGATTTCTGATTTTAGGGGAAAAGCTTTTAGCTTTTCACCATCAAGTATGATTTTAGCTGTGGGCTTATCATATATAGCCTTCATTATGTTGAAGGGAAGGATTTCATAAATAAGACACAAAAAAAGCACAAGCAATAAAAGGAAAAGACTGATAAATTTTGCAACATAAAAATTCAAGCTTATGAATGACAATAGAAACCATTTTTAGAATGTGGGCAAGTAAGACCCTCACTAGGAGATATTTGAAACATGTAACAAAGAACTAATTCAGACTACCTAGAGAATTACTAGCATTCAATGAGAAAAATCACTAACAAACCATTAGAGTTATGGTCAAAGTATAGGGGTGAAGAAGCCCTTTGCAGAAGGGGAAAGTGATAGTTCATAAACATATGAAAAGATGCTCAATTAATAATGAGGGAAATGCACATTAAAACCTCAAAAGGCAACAATTCCACAGCACCAGATTAGCTCAAATGTTGAAGTCTCACAAAAATGAGCCAGGTGGGAGAGGAAGCATTGAAGTAGAACTTGTCATACTGGATGGTGGGATTATAAATGCAGACAGCACCTAGTAAATCTCAAGATCCAGCCTCTCCCCAGCAATTTGCCCATTGATGTTCCCTCTAGAGACCTCTTCCATGAGCTCTAGGAGATGCAGGACCTGTGACAGAATGGAAAACAAGTTAAAAACCTATCTGTAGGAGATGAAAAAATATATTTTGGTACACCCAATCAATGCAGTTCTGAGTGGCAGCTAAAATGACAGGGATCAATGTGGATAAACCTCAAAAGTGTATTGGTGACTAGAGTGGTAAAATTGTATATGCAGTGATGCCATTTATGAAAAAATGGAAGTGTATATATATATATTAGGTTGGACTATACAAAATAGATATGTCTATAGGTAAAATACGTAGGTAATAATGGTTGATACTGACCAATTCATATAGTCGAATCTAATGCAATGTAAATATTAAAAGGTGTAAAGGGAAAGACACCTGCCAACTCTGGGGTAGTGATTGTTTTTGGAGAGGGTGAGAGAGTTACTGAGTTAGGGAAACCCCCAAGGGAGCTTCAGATGTGTCTGTGAAGTTCAGTTTAACATGCAGAACTGGAGGATAGGGCATAATGTGAACATTTGTGAAATCTGAGTTATGGGCACTTGGATATTTTCTACCTTATTCTCTGTACCTTTCTCTGTGTTTAAAATACTTCATAAGGGGCGCCTGGGTGGCTCAGTCATTAAGCGTCTGCCTTCGGCTCAGGTCATGATCCCGCCCCGCATCGGGCTCCCTGCTCAGTGGGAAGCCTGCTTCTCCCTCTCCCACTCCCCCCTGCTTGTGTTCCCTCTCTCGCTGTGTCTCTCTCTATCAAATAAATAAAAAAATCTTAAAAAAAAATACTTCATAAATTACAAAGAAAACCTTTCATTGGCAAGAAAGGTCAGTGGCAGATGTGGTTCAAGCAGGCCCCTGTCCTCCTGCGTGTTTGTGCTTTATTCTCAGACCAAAAGCAAGATGACTGCTGTCATCTGTGGCCTGGCCACTGCATTCAGCAACAGCCAAAGGAAGAGTGAGGCTTCCGCTATCTCACCTCAGAGTGAGGAACCATCTTTCTCAGAAGCCCCTGGGAGACTTCTGCTTCAGTCTCGGTGGTCCACAACAGGTTACATATCTAGTCCTGAACCAAACCATGGAGCCAGCAGAATGCCAGGAGTTAAGTGGCTTAAGCCTGTGTCCCTGAGCCAGTCATGGGCAAGGGAGATGAGATTACTCTTAGACTGCTAGGTCCTTGAAAGGAGCTGTGGGTGCAAGTCATGTGAGTTGTATAGGGACAGAGGTGGATACCTGAGGAAACCTAGCATTCTGTTACAAAGAGGAAGAGGGAAATGAATGCTAAGTAGGAAACCAACCCAACAGTGTCTACCACAGAAAAGATTGGCAGGAGTAATATCTAAGTATGAGGGAATGTGCCCTTTAAGTTGGAATCTATGTTGTCAGATTGCTTTCTAAAAAGATTGAATTAATTTACATTTCCACCAGTGATGTTGAGCCATACCCCGCCTGACCCTCCAGCAGTGGGATTTCTCACCTTTCAGACTGGTAAAAATTAAGGAGTGATAAGGGATGGCTGATTGTTGGTGTGATTTGCCTTCCCTGACAACTCCGCAGGTTGGGCATCTTTCCTTTGTTTATTGGCCATTTGAATGTGCTCTTCTGTGAACTGTCTATTCATACTGCTTGCCAAAATAGGAGTTCTTGTCATCAAGCTTTTAGACTGCATAAGATTTGAATATGTTTTAAAAACATTCTCTGGGCTCAGAAGAGAAAAGAAGTGATTATGCATTTCTGGAAGCAGCTTGGTGGGTTGGTAATAGGAATTACTCAATAAGCAGGATACCCAAGACCCTTGTCCCGAGAAGGAGGCAACTTAACCTGTATATAAAATACAAAGGTGGCATGGTTGTTTGTGAGGAGCTTTCCAGTTGTGGTACTTTTGTACTGCTGTTCTGGATAGAGCTGGAGAAACTTGGTCTGCCCTTGACTCTCCAGAAGTCCAAGTGTCCGCCTCCTACTTCGTGCTGATCCCTCACTGGATAAGATGATCTCTGGGGCTAGAGTCCGCCTTTCTGAGCAGATCAGAATCCTCAGTTTAGTCTATAGCATTTGATCGGTTTTTGTCCCTTCCTGGATTCCTCATCCAGGAGACAAAGCCTTTGCCTATTTCAACCTTCCCTCCCTGCTCTGAGTTGCTCCATATAGGACACAGGTGTGAGCTTCTGGTTCTGGAGATCAATCAGAACGTTCTTTTCACCGAAGTAGCCCTGTACAAGCAAAGCCCCACATCAGTGCCAGTGTTTGCTGGTAAAACAGATAGGTACCAATTACACATATCACAAGCGGGAGAGGAATGAAGAAGGCCAGAAGATGTCAACCAAGAAGGAATTAAGAAGTTGTTCTCAGTCGTGTGTGTCTCTGCTCATTCAGACCAAAATTGTTTATTCACAGATCACCTTTTACCAGTGAACACAGTCACAGCAACACCAATGACAGTGTTAGTGATCCAAGCCGTATGGAGAAAGTTCCTCTACGGTTACCGGTCTGCCTCAGAACCTTTGGTGTGGGGAAGGGTGGTCTCAAGATGCATGCAATGAAGAAGGGCTGGGGAGCGCCAGGCTATGTGTCCTTCCTGCCTGCCCCTGGCCGTGCCAGGGTGCTCCTCTGGTGAGCAAAGAATGGGGTGCAGTGATCCTCTGGCCTTGCCAAGGTGGCCTCTCAGCCACGTATAGAGAGGCACCACGCAGCACGCCACAAATGCCTCCACCATCTCTCGTCCTGTGGTGTCAGTGTAAGCTTTCTTCTCATGGCAGAGGGAGTTGGGCAACCCCTCAAAATGGTGCTAGTTTTGTATAAAAGAAAAGTGGGTCAACAAATCATCAGAGCATACATGTCTGTACTTATACCTCAGCGATGCACTTCGGGATATCAAGCGACCGTCCATCCATTCATTCCTTCATTCCTTCTTGAGCACAGGTCTTGCTTTCCTGCTTTCTGCTAATTCTTCGATGTTACACCACATGCTGGAACCACTAGACTCTGCAAGCCCTCCACCTGGCAAAGATGGGATTCAGGTTAACAAATACGTTACAAGACTTTGTTTTGGGTTCACATAGTTCAGGGTTGATTTTTTTTTTTTTAACTTTTAATCTCCATCACTCCCCAGATTTGAATTTGAAAGAGTTCTCCCATGGCGCTCAGAACTTGTTTGGAAGAAATAGAAAACCATGCAGATTCTCAGCATTTCTTATCGACTATTTTAGGGACAGATCTGGACGCAGTGTTGTACAAAGGTGTCTTAACTTTTCTTAATGTCCTAATTGACATCAGATTTTTATAAAAAATTCAGAAGCCTCTGATATTACTATTCTGACAGCTGTCTATATTTATAGATTTCCAAGCAGTAAAAGAATCACTAAAGCTTTTTTATTTCATCATCTTCTAGAAAGCCATCTGAAAAAAAAAAAAAAAGGGAAGTGCTTCATTCTCGGCGGTTCCTTGGACCTCACCCAGCTGCGCCAAGGCCCCCAGTCTTAGCTGCTATGAGCCTCACTGTGGGGAGGGACTTTCAGCCCAGGGAAAAATGAGTTCCTGCTGGTGACCTGCCAGGTGCAGTTGGTTGAGGCCACTGCTCGTCTGCTTGGGGGTTTCCAGGGTGTGGCTGGCAGATCCCCACGGCATGTGAGAGGGGTGAATGGTGGCAGTGTCTGGAGCCCCGGAGCTGGGGGCAGGAGATTAACATCAGCCATGACCACTTTCTTCTCTCAGTTGTCCAAACTTGAGATCTCCAAAGTGGGGGTACCATCATAGAGCCCACTATGGTGTGGGAAAAATGCAGGTCAGACTAGAAAAGTTCTATTCTCTTGCATTTGAAAATGGACCTAATACGTTAGCATAGGCGTGTATGCACCTACTCAAATAAATATGCATGTAGCAGCCAGCATGACCACAGTGTTTCTTTTACTAATGGGGTCATGGGCTTGGAAAAGTTTGGAGGCTACTGTGTTAGCTGATTGCCATTAATCTAGAACAGAGAGGGTCAATTTTCAGTTGAATGGTTGAAAATGGTAACAGACTTCAAACTAAGCCTCAATTGTGTAGATCAAGTGTGGTAATTTTCCTCACAGCGTCATACGGTATGTTGGTGTGCACTTAATAGCACTTGGGTTATTTCCTACAGAAATCTAAAAGCGTGGGATGTCGTATTTTACATATATTGTTAGCCTCTGTGTGTGTGTAACAGAATGAAGAGCTTTCTAGAGGGGGCACAGCACACTCAACAGTGTCATCCTATGTGACAGAGAAACTGCAGAGGTAGATGGGAGAGGGGACCACTACTACTATTTTGCTGGATATTTTAGTGTTTTTTCTGTACATATATGCGTACATTTTTGGTTAACCAATTATGATTATGTTGAACAGTGTTTTGTAACCCCAATTTTTTCACATAATATGTATTTTTTTCTTGTCAAAATGTGCGAACAGATCATGGGGACAGGGTAGCAGTCGCAAAGGTCATTTGTAACAATTTGGCTTCTTGGTTTTAAGACTCAGACCTTGGAAAATCTGTCCTTGTTGCTAACACTTCCTTTGTAAATCCAACAACTTATCAAGGGCTTTGCAGTGAGAAGTACAGCCTCCATGCACACCATGATTTGGGTACACCAGGGAGTGCCTTCTCTTCTCAGCACTGAAAATACCTTAGAGAACTGTATTGAGGTGAGAAGCCTTTGGAAGGGGCATAGACTTGACCTAAACCTGGAACTCCTCCCAGCAAGGTGGGACCCGAGACTCCCCTGTCTGCACTCTAACCAGCTGCTCCTTCTCCCACCCAGTTCCCCGTTCTCCATCACAAGATTTCTGACTGCTTCTTAGAAAATTCTCATCCCTCCCCCCACCCAAACACGGGCATTAGGTAATGGTGACACGTGAAAGATACTTCCAGGGGTGTCCTCAGATTCCAACAAAACTCACAGCAACGCCATCTCGGGCAGGAGAGTAAACCACGAAGGGGCTTAGTAATTGCCATCACTCCAGACAGGACGCGATTCACGGGTCCTCGCTGAGGGCAGTGGCACAGACAAAGCAGGCTGACATCTATGAACAGTTCCCTAGCAGGTGCCCAAAGTCACCCCCCCCTCCCACTCTGGCAGCTGATCTGAATGCAAGGGATGTGATTATATGGATAGACCTGACAATGCTATTTTTAAAAGCAGATCTTATTCTTAAATTTTTAACACTTTATTTAAACTCTTGGTTTTGAGTTACTGCACAGGACAGTATCAGGCCTCAGGCATTTGCCTGTGGCCAGTCCCTTCCAGGTCACCAGGCCCGGCTTCTGATTCTCTCAAACCAGCAAGACCTCCCCCTCCACAGGGGACGACAAGGCAACTGCAGGAATCTCCTTGGATTTTTGTTACCCAGTCTTTAGCATCCACATTTCTTATACACCATTAAGTTAATAGCACAAGCGTGTTTGTAGAAGGCCCTTGATTCCTATCCTAATTTTAGGGAATAGTCGGGTTCCCAGGTCTAAGGGGCAGGAGGGTTATCTGCAATCTTCAGAGTGGTCTCTGGGTTCCTCCTTTATGAACCAGCAGAGGCTAGTGATGGAAGTCAAGCAGGTGATCCAAACAACAGCCTGTGTGACTTCCTTTGTTATCTTTGGAATGAAGTTTCACAGGAAGGTTCTGGCCTGCAGATAATTCATGTCCTGTCTTGGGGCCTGCCCTCCATTGCTAATCAGTTCAGAGCAACCCTGAGAGGTCTTTGGTGAATGGTCATTTCAGCTCTTTGTAAATACTTCTGAATTGGGACATTTCTCTGTGAACAGCCCAGATAAACAAAGGGCCCAGTGTATTGGGTTTAGTTGGTATTTTGACCAAGTTGGTTGAGCCAGCCTTCTTCATACCAGTCCATTCTTGGAATTCTAAACATGACTGCGGTAGACATCTGAATGCTATCTTCAAGCACAAAGCTTTTGTAATCCATCTCCTTGGTAGATGGCTTCTGGTCCAAACACTATAGATGAGGAAATGCTCTCTGCGTTTGGAAGAGGGGATTTCCTTGTTATAGTGGGGGGACTGCGTCAGTGTTAGGAGGTGTGATGTTGCATGTGATTACTTAGTAATGTCTTCCATGGGCAGTGGCCAAGAGTGATAACCTGCTGTCAGTCTGTCACCCCGGAGCTAACCAACAGCATGAGATCCTTCCCTGCCAACACTTGAAGCCAGCCATTGGGGGTTTTACTACACCTGCGTGAGGGGTCCTATTTGTGAAGGACCTACATGGGCTCACCAGGAGTCAGCCTCCGAACTCTGAGCTTTGTCTGACCAGAGCATTTCTTCTGTCCTACATGGAAGGTGACTTTTCCCCGGTGGAGTCTGTCCATCTGTTTTCAATCTTTCCAGCAGTGCAAAGACTCTGGTTCTGCAGAGTATCTTCCAGATACAGACTTGAGTTGATTGCTCTTCTGTGGGCAGGACTGTCTAGTTTGATCAGGGCTTCCCCTACACACCTCTCTCTCAGATAGAATGATTTCTAATACAGATTAAGCCCCATCGCACCAAATTCCAGAAGACTGTCTGGGTTTGGTGCTTATGCCAGAACATCATGGCCCAAAAATAATGAGTGGGGCTTAGCAGTGTTAAACAGAGATCTTCTGGTAATCGTTTTTATAAGAAGATTTGATTTGGGGATAAAATTTCATTTATGATTTCGGCCCACTCGTGCTTTTGCATTAAATTGCTGAAAAAAACTAGAGTAAATAAGTAGATATTTTTATTTTTCTTCTTTGCTGTGGGTATTTTTATACATCATTGTATAAAAGCCCCTTTGGCTCATGGCAGCAAGATTTTTCCTACTTTTAAGGGAATTTTATCTACAGACTCATTAGATACCATTTTGCAGTCTTCACATTTCAAGGGCGATTTAACTCTCAAGTGTTGGAATGCTTAATCCAATTTCAAAAATCAACTTTCGTTCCGTTGAAGTCAACATATCATTAAGCCGCCGAGACTCACATATGATAGTCGGAGGGCAGATGGAGAGGGTGCCGCACGGCGCATCTTGCGGCCCCTGCTAGGTGGAGATCCAGGAGTGTAGGGAAGGAAGCACTTGGTGAAGATGTCGGCATCCTCTGGGTGTCTTTGTATTTCTGTGACATCCACACTGCCTCCTGCAGAAGGGCAGTTAGTCACCTTACCATGCTGCAGAACGGACCATCCCAAGGAGAAAGCAGAAGTGTGTCCCCTTGTTTCTCAGTGACTCTCAGCATCCACAGCTCCCCCACTCAGACTCAGAGTGAGTTGTGCAAGGACAATGGGACCAAAGATCCCCACTGTTCAGTCGGTGCAGCGCGATGCCAGGGGCTCGGCTGACTGAGACCCTGGTGAGCCACAGCCCTGACACCACTGTCTGTCTTCTGTCCCTCTCTGCTGGCCTCTCCCGAGCTGAGCCCAGTGCCTTGCACCTGGTGGGACCTCAATACATCCTTGTTGAATTGAAATGGGTCCTTCATGGCTGGTCCTTATATCCTTCCCCCTGGGGATGGGCCCATCACAAAGGGCTTTCCATGGAGCCATTGACGGCTCTGAATCGGTCCTTAGCATGTCCTCAGACATCTCCAGCCTCGCTGAGGCCGCTCACCCCATCCCTTGGCAGCCCGTGCATCTGCACTGTCACGGGCACAAAGCACAGAGCCGGGTGGGGGCGCGGGGGCCTGGTTGAGTCTGATATAACCGTCCCCGACAAACCCCCACTGTCTGTGCGGTTGCTGCTGGTGCGTCGCTGGAAAGTGCTTAGCCCTGAGCTTTAGGTCGCTTTCATATATATATACTTTCATAAGCCTCTGTAGTGTATGGTGTATGAAATCAGTTTTAGAACTGCAGGGTATCTTATAGACTTGCTTGGATCTTACTTCACAGGGAAGCAAACAGGAGCATGATCCTAAATGAAATTAGATTTTTTTAAAGGGTAAAGACTGATTTCTGAGTTTCAAAGGAACCACGCAAATGCAACCTGGTGTCCTCGAGAACACACTCTCTCTAAAATTGTTTCCTTGCACTGGGGATTAAGAGGAGGAGGGGAAGCCTTCAGGTTTGGGGGGGTGCCGGACCATGTGGAGGAAGCCGAGTGTGTTGGGTCCCCAGCACAGGTCCCAGAAGAGTCCTCGTGGAGTGAAGGCAGCAGGAGGGCAGAAGTCGGAGAGAAGCCCGCACAGGAAAATGGCACAGCCTCCCCGTCCCCCGGACTTAGCTCTGCGTTCGCCTGCTGGGAACCCTGGGGGTTCATTTGTCAGTGGGTTCCTAATCCCCCCAGGGAGAGCAGAGGAAATGGTGACCACAGAGGGAGAAATTGGAGACCTCTGTTTATCCAAAAGAGTTTTGTCTGTGATGAAATACTCACAGGCCAAAATGTTTGCATTTGTGGTTCAGGGGACTTGGGGCCCAGGGAGCGCTCCCTGTATCGGGTGGGCTCCAAACAGTTGCCTATCCTCCCCCCGCCCCTGTCCCGTGTCCAGAGCAGCATCTGCTGGGCCAGAAAGCATATTCTCCATGCCCAGAGGTTGAGACCAACAGAGTAACTGCTCTGTCCACCCCACAGCCTGGGGGAAAATCAAGACCCATTTCCTCTAATACCACCCCCCCGCCCCCCGCCCCCCTCCCCCGGCCCACTTGACCAGCTTCCCCAGTGGCGAGTCTCTGCGCCACGAGGGGTATATTTAGATGTGTTGCAGACCCGTCCTGGGCCTGGTACTGAGTCTCTGCCCTGGCTCCTGCCCGCCAAGGGTCCTGCCTGTCCCCAGCTCATCTCCCTGAAGACCCAGGACTACCAGCCTCCCTAGCACTGGGGCTGCTGCCACTAAGTGGCCCAGGGGAGCGGGGCTCTGCCTCTCCTTCCACTCAGACCCCATTCCCCGAGCACAGGGGAGGTCTGCCTGCCACATTTAAACCCAGGCCGGCAGTACGGCGACTTGTAAGAGAGTGAAGGAGAAGTGCCCACCAGAGACGCCTGTCCTTCTGCAGGCACCACCCGCAGAGCCCCTCTCCCAGCTCCCACACTCCCAAAAAGTGGAGGATGTGTGTCTGCCTTTCCCCTCATGTGCAGAGAGGACCAGCCTCTGGAGACACTAGCCTCCCCAGGCCCCAGGGTCCACTCTTCCTGTCCTTCACTTTTTGCATCCCATTCTGGCAGTGAGAAGTTACACTCCCCTCCAGGGGACACCCCGTTACGTACACCGGGCCGGCCTTTTCCTCTTTCCCTCCGCAGGACAGTGCTGCCAACACACAGCCTATTGCTGTACGAAGGACCTTCTAATACAAGAACGCTCCCACCAGCCTCATTGACTGTCCTTTTCCAGTCCTCCCCTTGTTGGGATGACTTAGCTCTCAGGCGGCCTGTGAATTCCCGCAGTCCAGGTCATTTGGTGGAGGAGAAGAGCAGATGTGCTGCAAGGGTCCAGGCCTCCTGGGTGGAGCCTCAGCCAGCACAGACCTTGGTTCACTTTCCTTCCCAGGGCCCTTAGGGTGCCCGCAGTTCAGGACAACTGCCTGAACAAGGGGACACACCTTTCAGAAACAAAACAGAAATGCAAGTCCACTTACAACACAGATCTTAAGTTATAACTAAAGCCAGCGGTGGTGATTTGCTGTTATTTTAATCAGGTAGACACAAATACTCCTGATGCCGGTAGCTTTCTCTTTGAACTTTTTCTTTATGACCTTGTTCTAGAGCTGGGCCTGGGGCTCTTCCTCGTCAGATCTACTGTAGAGGGGAGTTTTCCTCTCCTGATTTACTGCTGAGCGACATGCTCCTCATGAGAGGCTTCTTATCAACGAGAATAGGAGACAAGGTCAAGATGGAATCCAGGGCGCCCAGACCCTGATGTGAACCACAGACTCCTTCCACAGCTGGGCAGATATTTTCCGAAATAAGAAAATTTTCCTGAAGATCCTTCCACTAACACCCAACTTTGGGACCATGTAGAGGTCAAGAGGGGGCCTGCTGAGGTGGAAAGAGAAGCCTGAGGCCTAACCAAGCTGGGTGTGTGGCCTGACTCCTGGTCATCCGGGCTGTGGGACTGCGGGCCCATGGGCAGGGTTTTCCACTCTTCTGAGCCCACTGTCTTACCGGTTCCTTATCTCTAAGTGTGGGACAATAATGCCTCCACGCAGGGTCATGACAATTAGAGAAAATGGACGGAAGACCCCTGGCAGCGCGTGGTCCATAGTAGGTACGGTGTAGCTCTCTCTCCCAACCCCAGACTTTCATATTAGGACTTGTAAGAATATTTTAATTCAACTGAATCAGTATTTTTATGTGGGCAAAAACATTCACAGCTAATAGTCATAGGTCAGAGATTCTGCATGGCAGCCCTGGGGGCAGCAGCTCCCAGAATTCAGCCTCCAGCTCCTAGGCTCCTCCATCAGTGTCAGGGAGAAGCCCCACTTCCCCTCCAACTGCAGAGCCCTTCCCCTCAGGCTCCACTGGGCCTGTTCAAGTCTTTGAGAGACCTACTGCTCTGCCCCATCCAGCTTTTCCCCTTTTGATTTCAAAAAACTGGTCATCAAAAACCTCTTTCTCCAGATGCCAAAGATGCCTCCGACCTTCTGCTTTCCAGCTTTCTCCCATGAAAGGGGAATAAGAGACCCCTCTCATGCATTTGCGATCTCTCAGCTGGCAAGACAAAGTGGCGATGTTCATGTTTTAGCCTGGTCTTCCTGCCCCATGAGATCATAAGCCTCCCAAGGGCAGGGACAAGATCTTCTTTTCCTTCCTTCATATCGGCTGAATATACCCCCTAACAGGTCTCACAGCATCACTGACTGACAGCTCCCGTGTCTGCGTCCACCTCATGCCCAGGAACCTTCAGGTGGGTCCCTATAAGAACCACTCCCAGTTGCTTGCTGAGTCCTTCCCATCCCTTGGAGAAAGGTCATTGGCAGCGGGCAGGGGGCGACTTCAGAAGTGGTGATGGCCCAAGGATCCAGTGGGAGCCATCCGGCTCCCCCAAACCCTAGTACGTGAAGCACATCCTCTGTGCTGAGGACCAAGCTTGGGGTGTACTATAAGGAGAAATTCTCAAGGCAAATTGAAATATTTGTACGTTGGGGAAAATGACCCAGTGTTTCTCACTATAACATCTAGCTCCCTACTGTCAGGGGTGCAGGCAGGTGTGTGATGATGTAGTGAGATCCACTTGGAGGAGGGTTCCAGGCACCAGGCAGGAAGAAAGAGCAACCATAAAGAAAGTCAACTGGATTATCAGACATGGTTCTGTTCAAACAGGATGAGGCAGAATACACACACACACATACACACACATGCAAATCAGCACAGGAAAGAAGAGGGGGTTTAAAAAAAATTTTTTTGATGTTAAAACTAGAGAAATAACCCTGTAATCTGTGGGTTGTTTTTTTTTAATTTTTAGTAAAGGGTTGCTTTTAAAAATCTGGACCTAACACAGGGAAGGCAAATAGAACCTTCTCTACATAGCACTTAGGGTGGCTACTGCCAATTGATTGGGCTTGGAGTCTGAGATGAAATCTGAGACCTAATCAACACTCAGCAAGAGTCCTGTAATTGATTATTAATGTCTGCCAAGGGCACATGAAGGAAGACTGGTTCAGGTGTTGTGAATTTGCCATCTTTCCTGACCAGTCCTTTCCAAATCGTCCTATCAATTACCTCCAACCCCAAGTGGAGAAGATTTTCATTAATGTAAAAAAAGGAAAGCACAGCTGATCCTACTAAAGCTACAGTAAAGTAAGGGCCATTCATCCAATTGTTCGTTGTTCATTCAAAAAGTCATTGCAAATACAAAGGCACCAGGCAGGTATGTTGGAGAATTCTAGAAAGAATCGCTTGCTGCTTCAAATACCTTACCATTTAATTCCAGAGACAGACTCCAAGATATAATTGATGAGAATGCAAGTCATCACTAATTATAATACCAGACAAAATAAAACAAGCAGGGCATGAGATTCTCGGTGTTGGAGATAACTTGTTCAGTGCCCAATGAGCACTTTATAAGTGTTGTTTGCTTTTGCATTTTGTTTTGTAAGCAGCTAGACTTCTTTCCTCAAAAAGCACAAAAGTAACATTTTTGGTAAAGGAAGAATGTAGACAAAAGTCCCTGATGGGTCACCAAATTAAACTAAATCTATAGATTTTTGACGAAGGTTTCCAGTAGACCCAGAGAATACGTGGGCTGTTTTTTTCTGAAACTGCAGGATTGTTCTGAGACATCAGTATTCTGTAAACTGTAATTTTGGGGATAGAATCTCAGCACCCTTTGCTATTCATTTCCTTTCTTAAAACAAGCGGTATTTACCTAATTGCAGTAACCTAAGACAGAACACCCTGCAGTTGTGGAGTTGATGAGATGGGCTAAAGTTTCCACCGAAAAGTTTGTGTTTATGTGAGAAAACCAAGTCTCTTTATGAAGTGAAATTGTGGTCTTTCCTCACTTTCCCTCCCCTTCCCTCTGTGGAAAAGAAGACAAGCAGAGTGAGTCAGCCGAAAGCTCAGCCGGTGCCCGGAAGAGCATGTTTGGTATATTTCTTGTATTTTCCCCCTTTTGAAGTTCAGTTTGTAACGTGAGGTAAAAAGGCTGGTCATTTTATTTTGTGTAACCACCTAATGCCTTGGCCCTGGGGTTCCTTTGAGAAGGTTGTGTGCCTCAGGGCACACCGTGGGGGTTCCTGGGACTCCCGGGGGGGCAGGGAGAGGGGGGACCAAGCCTCGAGATCAGGGTGGCCATCCAGGACCCCTGCAGGATGCCTCCTGGAGCTGTGGCTTTAAAATGGAGGAATGAGTTGTCATCTGGATGTCTTCTTTGGAAAAATGTCTATTCAGGTCCTCTGCCTGTTTTTTAATTGGATGATTTTCTGTGTGTCGAGTTGTATAAGCTCTTTATATATTTTGGATACTAACCCTTTATTGGATATGTCATTTGCAAATATCTTCTCCCATTCAGCATTCAGTAAGTTGCCTTTTTGTTTCAGGATGGTTCCCTTTGCTGTGCAGAAGCGTTTAATTTTGGTGTAGTACCAATAGTTTAATTTTGTTTTTGTTTCCTTTGCCTTAGGAGACATATCTAGAAAAATGTTTCTACGGCCTGAAACTAATATAACACTGTATGTTCGTTATACTTGAATAAAAAAACTAAAAAATAAATTTTGAAAAGAAATTTTTTAAATAAAATAAAATGGAGGAGTGAGGACCATCTGTGAGAGGGAGCAAGGGTGAAAGTTTTGTGGCTAAAGTGACAGAACAGACAGTGAACATGCCTGCTTCTGCGGCCCCTTCCTGCTGGGAATCCAGTGCTGTAATAGCATCAGCACATTAATCTAAAAATAAGGCCTGGAAAGTGCTTGATACTTCCTACAGACAGACCCTATTTCCTTCATCCTCCCTGGCCTTTCTGGAAGCAGAGCAGCCCAGCAGCTCTTCCTGCCGAAGTTGACCAGGGGACCCGCCCTGCTGGATCCCTAAGCTGTCCTTCCACCTGTCGTGGCAAAATGCCAGCCTTTGGAGTAGGGGGGCAGACAGGGTTCTTGGCATTCTTTGGCTTTTACAGCTGTTCCTTGTGCCTCCATTTCCTTTTCAACCCCACACGGGTTCTTGTTTCAAGCTCACTTTTGGCCTGTATTTTTCTACCCATGGCACTGGGTGATGCTGTGTTTGTCAGGGCTGATGTCAGCTTCCCCCTTACCCCTACCTGACCCTCCGCTCAGTGCTGAGATGTGCAGGGCACTAGGAAGAGGCCACTGCCTGCTCCTGGGGGCCCAGGAACAGGAAGACACCGTTCTGCAGCAAGATGCTTCTCTTTCTTCTGTGTAGCTCCTGCCCTGTCTCCACCCTTGCCCCTCCCCCACAGCCTGGGGTACCCTGGATTCCAGCCACCTACCCTTGACCTCTTGCTGGCAGACACATCTTTGTGCCTCCTTCATTTGAGCCTGTCCCATGAATTCTGCCTTCAAAATGTTTCTCTGCTCTGGCCATTCCCTCCTACCCCACTGCTCTCTCCCTCGTCCTGCCCTGACCACCCCCAGCCAACCCCCCACTCGAGAGCCAGTCATCTCCCTGCAGGAAGCACCTGATGGTCAGCTCCTCCAAAGGGGGGTCGGGGGGTCCTTCGGGAAGCATGCCAGCCCCTGCATACTGTGGCCACCGGCCCCCTTCCCAGCCCCACGTGCCCGCCCAGGCCGACCCGCGACCCCCCACTGGCGGCCCCATGTGTCTGGCTGCCCTGACCTCAGCCCGCCCCCTTCCTGTGGCCCCCGCTGCCCTGCAAGATGGCCCCATCGCCGGCGCCTTGTCTGTCCGGCAGCATTTGCCGGGCCCTGCTGGCACGTCTGTCGTCACCTGCTTCTGCGGGTCACACACTTCATCGGTCTGCTGCTTCCCAGGGCCATCAGCCTCCCTGGGGCAGCGCGGTCCTTCCTTCCCTACGTGTTTGTGGAGTGGAGCTGAATCCGTTCATAGGGATCGGGCCCCACCTGTCTGCGGGAAGGTGGATGATCTCACGGAGTATTTGAAATGGGACTTGAAGGTTTGGGAAAGGACCTTACATTAGCCATTGTTGAGGGAAAGGCGGAGAAAAGAGTGCTGTTTACTAATTACACTCGGCTTTCGCTAGCCTTCTGACCCCTTCGCTTTGCCATTTCTGGAGAGAGTGCCAGTTGCCCACCCTCCGCCTCCCCCCCGTGGCCCTGCGTTGGGCGCAGCCCTGGAGCCGGGGCCGCGGGGTGGCTGCCCCGGCCCCTCCAACACGCCTGTGCCCGGCCTGACCCGGCGGGCTGCCGGCCTGGCTCTCGGGCCTCTCCCCTCCAGCAGGAGCTCCTCCTCCAATTAGAGCTGGCGAGCTGGGAGCTTGGCAGTCAGAGGCAGGCCGTTCATCCCCAGAGAAGTACTTTAAGGCAGGCAGGTATGTTGTTTTGTTTGTTTTTAAGCGAGACAAATGTGCTTTTCAAAAGACAGTGTGTGTGTGCTCACACCCCTGAGTCTGCTTGAACATCTAACACCTACCAGCTCCCTGACAGGAACATTTGTGGCAGATAAAAGGCATTAAGAAGTCCTGAGAGTGAAACTGGATGAGTCACGGAGAGAGCGAGCTTGCCAGCCTTTGAGAGCAGCGGGTTGCAAAGCTCCCTTCCCGGTTCCTCATTTGCTCACACCTCGTGCGAAGCAGGGGCTCGTGGGTGGGTGCTATCATCCCCCTGCCTCAGCCCGCCACCTCCCAGGCGCCTCCCAGCACAGGCGGGACACCCCCGGCCCACTGCAGGCCCCGCTGGGCTCCTCTCAGTTCTGGAGGGTCTGTTTGCCAGCGAGGCTGCCGCAACCAGCCCAGGGCTGCTTTGGCCCCTGACACTGAGACCTGGGTCTAGTGACTGTCACTCTGTGCATCATCACAGCACAGGGAAGCAGCAGGAGGGGATGGCCCTGCCTGGCAAGGCTGGAGAGATTCAAAAAGTGCCTGCAAAATGGCCAGGAAGATTTGCAGCTGAGGATGACAGGGAAAGGCGGGCTCGTGGTGCCAGCCCGCCAGCAGCGCTGATTACCATTATTGGACACATGCAGCCAGCCCCATAGGGTCCCTGGCTCCAGGCAGCACCCCATCCGGCCACCCCCCCTTGTTTTCAGTGTTGGATGTCTCCCTGCACCTGGAGGAGTGATGAGGGGTTCATGGGCAGTCTTTTGTGGAACTGGGGGCTCCGGAGGGGGCGTCACTGTGGCAACAGCCAAGGTGTTTTGCAGGGCCTGCCGCTTTTGAGGTCTTTCAGTAATGCTCAGAGCTGATTTAGGAAATATGGGTTTGGCAGCGAGATCAGAATGAGAAGGGGGGTTGTCACCTGTGGGAGGGGAGAATGCCTAGACATTGGGTGGGAGGTGTGTTTGGGGGTAATGAAAACAAGTGACTTGATGGAGACCCAGGGTGTGGAGCAGCTAGAGAGAGTTCTTGGGGAACCCCCCCACCCCACCCCCGCCGCCAGAGATGCCTGGGAGAGCTGTTGGCCAGGCCTGTTGTCTGTGTGTCTATGTCTCTTTAGAACCCATCGCTGGTTCTTCAAGGGCCTTACCTGAAAGGGGATCCTGAGCCACAGTCTTGCCTTTCCCCAGAGGCTGATGAGAGCCCATGGTCACAGCCACACGGACACACCTGCGGCCCTCCAGAGGTCTGGGAAGATGGCGCTGGCATGAGTAGGACAGAAACTTCGCAGACCTTCCGCTCAGCACGCCCCACTTCCATTACTGAAGCCATAGGTGTTGAGTGAAGGTGAGAGGACCTGCCAGTGCCTTAATATGAAACTGTTTTTGAGGTGCTAGGTGCAGCCATGCTCCACATGCTATTTTGTATTCTGAGGTCCAGCTCATCTAGACAAGCAGCTGATGCCTTTGGCCAGGTTTTAGGAAATTCAGTCGTGGGGAGATGGTGGTGACCTCCTGTGGTTATGGGAACTCCAGGGCTCTAAGCCAGCCTGGCAGGAATCAGTCTGTGGTTTGGGGAGTCAGTCAAACATGGTTAAGCAGGTCCCTTTACCCCTCTGAGTCACAATCTGACTCTCGTAAAGAACAGTGCAAAGAAAAATGTGTTTTCATTTTCACTTACGCAGAAGCCGGAGACGGCAAATTTTCAAGCACAGTTTTAATCAGACCTGGAAGAAAACCGTTAAGACTTGAACAACTAGTTGGAGCTTTGCCTCCATCTTTTTGTTTCTGCATAGGTGTGTTCCTCTATAATTACTGGACTCACTAACAGAACGCAGCGCGTTTCATCAGGGCCTATGGTGCCCATTGTGTGTTAGGCCATAATGGCCCCACTGGAAATTCAGAAATGGAGCTTGTTTTATTAGAAAACTTGAAAGAAGGTATCAAAAAGGGAGGAAAAGAAAGAAAAGCAAAGAAACTAGCCACAAATCGGCCTCATCAAACAGCCAATCAGTGTACCCAGCAGCATAAAAACAGCACATCCCCATAGCCAGCTGGCTACAGAGGGAAAAACAAACGCTCCTCTACCTTGCTCGTTTGGCAGGAGCCTCGGGGGCTGCATTCATCATTTTGGTCTTAAACAAGGGATGTCATTTGTGGAATGGGTTTTCTTTTTTAACCACTTTCTTCCATGTGGTGTTTTGAGCTGCCATACTGCAGTTTACCCAGGAAGTTAATTGCCTTCTTCTTTTACATTGACCATGAGACTGTTTCATATCTGAGAAAAGTAACATTTAGGTTTAGGTTTTCTAATTTAGAAACACAAAGGAAGTTGAGAGAGTGTGTGTGTGAACCTGGTTCACACCTTGGGGAAAAGTGCTCAGGTTATAGGATCCACTCCCAGAACTGGGAGCAAAGAGAGCACTATTAGACACATGCATCAAATGAATAGGACAGCAGGGAGAACAATGAAGTCCCTTCGTGACTACAGCGATGGCTCGCACTTCATCCCCGAAAATGTGTGCGGATTAAAGGAGGTGAGTGCACAGCCCCTGAAGGTCTGTGCTCACTTAAATTCTGACTTCCCTGGCAGTAACAAACAGTACCAGCAACCCTTTGCTACAGTTTCGTAGGATGCTGGTTTAGAAAAGGGGGACACCTTCCCCAAGAAACACTAGTGGAAAAGCCAGCCCTTTGGTGGAAGATCACTGTGAAATGGATTATTAGAAAGAATAGAGAAGAATACCAAAAACTGGGGGTCTGGGGGCTGGGGAGCTGAAAGTTACCTGAGCCCATCATCCCCCTACTTGACATTGTTGAAGGATGGCCAGTTTTGTGAAGTGAAGGGGCTGGTTCCTCCTGGATCCCACTCACCCCGGGCCGGGGTGGGGACTGCTACCTCATGAGCCAGAGCAGGCTTCTGGAACACATTTTGGTGATGCTTTGGGTAGCCTTCTCTCTCAGTGGGAAGAATCCAAGTTCTTAGCTGACAGAGAAAGCCACACTTAAATTGCAGTCATTTTGGAATGATAATGACGGAGGGGCTGGGGCAAAATGTAGCTGTCACCTTGTCCTCCTCTAGGGGATATGTGATGTCTTAGTCTCCTCAAAGAAGGATAAAAGGGAAGGAGAGGGTGGGACTTTTCCCGGCTGTGTGCGTGGGGGCAGGCGGCACTCTTAACACCCTACCCATGATGCAGGCTAGTGTAGCAACCTAAGAAGCAAACCAGACTTGGAAATCATTGGTCTTCTCCACATCAGGATCTGGGTTTTGTGCACTTGCAATAAAAATTAGAATAGTTAGGAATTAATCCTATTTTGGAGAATTTTAATTCTGTTAAAAAAAAAAATGCTTTCTTTACCCTCTTCTCTGGAAAGCACCACAAATGGCTATTCACTTTCAGACTCTCTCCTAGATTCCAGTTTATCTTCTAACCTTTAAAACAGGAATACCGTTTAGTCACCTGACTCTTGAAAGTTAAATTCACTGGTTTAACCTTTTGTCCTTTGTATCATCATCATCATCATTATCCTCGTTGCCAGCATCCATTGCTCACTGTTTGGGGTATAGGAAGCAAAATTGATGAAAATTAGTATTTCTCTCCATATCCAGTACCTACCCTCTCTGATCACCAGTTCCGTCAACTTAAGCACTCTGGGTAGCTCTTATGTGTTTTTGTTTCAGTCCTTCCAAACTGCTGGTTCCTGCCCAGTAACTCCCAAGCTGGCTCTCAGGTTGCTTGTTTGCCCAAGTATGCTGAGTGCATCCCTGAAAATTGATGGTGTGTTAAGAACTGCCAAGGGGCTCTGCTGTATCTGGGCCCAGGTCATCACAGTCCACATCACTGCAGGCTGCCACCTGGACAGGCAGCCCTGCACTGCTCATGGAGTCCTGTCTCTTTGGATGAGACAAGCCAGAGGTCTGACACAGGGCAAGTGTGCAGAGGAGGCAGTGAGAGAATTCGAAGGAACACAGGAGGAACACCAGGGGAAGTGTGAGCAGTGGGAACAGGGTCCCTGACACAGAGGACATGAATGGAATTGTAGAAGCCAAGAAGCAACCAACCAGAAAAATGGTTGATGGGATGCTGACAAACAGGAATGCTTTTAAAAAGCCTGTTTCCCAAACGTGAACATAGAGGAAGGAGAAGTAGGGCTACCAGACACGGTCTGCCTGCAGAGGCCTGGAAAGGTTGACAGACACACATGAGGCAGTCACTGCCGTCTGAGAGAGGGGGCGCTCAGAGGGAAGAGGCGAGCAGAGCGGAGCTGGGGTGACCGCTCAGAGAGGGCTTAGCTAGATCTCCCATTCCAGCTGACCCGTACGCACTGCAGCCCAACTTCTGAGGGGTTACCCTGCCCCTTGTCTTGGGCCCCCTATGTGAGGGTGGCATGGCCTGCGTCAGGGCTGCCAGGGGCTCGCTTCGCCGGGAAGAAGGTGCCGCATTGCTGTAAGGGATGGGGGGCGTTGGGGCTGCAAGAGGCGTCCACCGGCTTTCAAGGTGGAGGAGATGCTGTTCAGGCCGAGACCCCTGCCAAGGGGGAGAGGGAGCTGCAGCGTGAGCCCTCAAGCTGGACGGACAAACCGCATCCATCTGTGCTTGTCAAGACCTGGAAGAGGGTGCGCCGGGCAGGCATAGAATCTCAGAATGTAGAAAATTCAGAGGTGGGTAAGAGCCCATCTTTCCTGAATGACATAGTCTGGTTTAAAGAAACAAACATCAACTGATTTTGGTGTGGGCATATCATACCTTCCCTCACCAAGATGGATTCAAGAGGAATCATGGAGCTGGTTTTGTTCTAGCAGCTCTTGGGCTATGACTATTTGCCCCCACCCCCCTGCCTTGGGCTGGAGTTGCTCCAGAGGTCTGAGCATCCGACTAGGCTCCAGTGAGCACTGGCAGCAGCCCCTCAGGCAAACCGCCAGTTTCTCTTGCAGTCACTTCCTTTAACTCTAAAATAGGGGTTGTCTAATCCCAGGTTGCGGTAGGATAAAATGAAAGCACCATGAAATGTGGAAGGCCCTACCAATGTGCGGGAACTCCAGGAATTGGTGCAGCCTTGGGAACGTGAGCCATCATTGTCCGTTCTGCCACACCTCCACAGTGACCAGAGGGGCCAGGTGCCCACATGCCAGGCACTGTCTCATGCTTCCCATTAGTTAACCTACCCCAGCTTCACAGTGCTGTCAGAAATCAGAAGGCACATTTTCATGGCTGCCACCAAAGAGGAAGAATGAAGGGCGGGGTGGAAGCATGCATAGAAGGAAAGATGGATTGATGGATGGATGGATGGATGGAAGGAAGGGAGGAAAATGCATCCACAGTCCAACTTCTAGTTGAGTCTTTGCTTCTCCTCCCATAGCAGTATAGAGAATCAGTAAGACATTGTTATTTATTTTTTTAATTCACAACAAAAATTTGTTGAGCACCTAGTGCATCCCTGGTCCATACTCTTACCCTCCAGGAGCTTGCTGCTAAAAGGGGTCAGTGAGAATAGTCTATTAATTACTTGAATGCTCAGCAAGAGTGGTAAGGGCCCCACACAGGGGGCATATAAAGGAGGCGGGAACTCCTGCGGAAGGTTCCATGACTGCCCTTAAAGGATGGGGAAGAACTGATGGTACAGATAGCTCTTCATTGAAATGCTGCCCTCTTGTAGGAAACTGCAAATGGTTCCTGTGGTTTGGTTAGTTTCCTTGGAAGTGGAGGGGGGGCACCTGTGGAAAACAAAGTACAGAATATAGGTTAGGATCTTACTGTGAACAGCCCTAAATATCAACCTAAAAAACATGGACCTTTTTTCAAAATGTTGGACATGGAGTAATTGTATCCATATTTTGGAATATTATGCCATGGGTAGCATATGTACCAACATGAATCAAATTCCAAGACCTGTCATTTAATGGAAAATGTGAGGTGTGGAAAAATATGCCCAGGGTGATGTCACCAGTGGAGAATAGTACACAAAACTGTTCTGTGTGTTTGTGTTCTCTGCAGGTCAGAGAGTACCCATGCCAGACTTTGAGGCAAAAAAAAAAGAAAGAAATTAGGGTTTGGGGGTGTGTGAAGTATTGAAGGCAGTCAGCCAGCATTTTTGGTAATCTTTCAGTTTTATTTTAACAAGGAAAATGTTATCTTGCCATGAAAATATAATTTTAAAATTCAGAAGATAACAGAGTCATTGGCTTATTTCCTACCTCTTAAATTTTCAATTAGAGCTTGCACATTCTGAGAATTGGAAAGACACTCTCTGAAACCAAACAAAATCCAGGGTTAAAAAAAAAAAGCTCCCATCCCCTCCAAGCCTGCAGAGACAAGGGACTCTTCAGGCCACCTTCATCACACACTCGAGCTTGTCATTTGTTTGGGTCCTTGATGATTGGTTTCAGGCGGTAAGGGATGCACTTGACCCACACTGACCTAGCAGAAGCATTCCCTCTCCTGCCCGTGACTGGATCCCACCCCGCGGTGGTGGCTGGCTCCGGGCAGCAGTGGTGAGTGTGTTTTTCTCTTTCCTGGCACCAGGATCATTTTCTTGGAGAGTCTCTGTGGACGTTGGCAAATAGTTTTGGCCTTCATCCAAGAGATTGGGTTTATACCAGTTTAAATGAGGCAGGCATTTAATCAGTCACCCAGGGAACATGCTCGAGGCCCTCTGGTGTCTTCTTTATAATTAATTTTTAACATTTGTTTTCAGTATAAAATTTGGGCCTTTATCCTCTTTGAAATAAAAACGTAGCGTGTATATTAGACTGTATTGGCACTGAACTTCACACACCATTCTTTTATTCCCTTCCAACTATTAACTCATATTAAGCAAGACAGAGAGATAATAAGATCCCCCTGCACTCCCCTGACTCGCTGGCTTGCGCAGTGTCTCATCCTCTGTAATTGCCTTCGGTGGCCAAGCTCTTTCCTATCATTAATGTGCATCAGACGCCACTTGTCAGAGACCCGGCCACCTCCCAAGCTGCCCCCTCTGCCATGCACCCCTTCCGTGCCCCGGCCTCTCCCTGCCCCAACCTCGCTGGGAGGCCCTGCGGACTGAAGCTATTGTTAACAAGGCACAGGGGGTATTTCTGGATTTTTAACCCTGGGATTTAAACTTGAACTGCTGTGGATTATTTCCTCTTTGTTTGTTTGACCTGCTCTGGTCTCTCAGGAGCCCAAGCCTGAGCCAAGGAGACCAGAAACATCCCAGTGGTTCTTGAACCTTGGTATGGACGAATATCCAGGACGTTGACTGAAAGTACAGATTCCAACGCCTTTCCCCAGATGTACTGAATCAAAAAAAAAAAAAAAAAAAAAACTGAGCAATTATTTGCAAGTTACTCAGTTAAGTGATGGGTTTTCACTGTCTTTCAGAGAAATTTCGACACCAACGTATTTTTAACTTTCAGTGTGCTGGGCCATCAGGCCTGCCATATACCCCATGTGCAGATTAGAAGCAGGGATCCTTCTTTCAGGGCAGCTACAAGCCACAGAGGGGACAAGGATTGGACTTCAGCCCCATTTGCCTCCTTGGCTGGGAGTCTTTGTGCAGTTAACAATGTATACATTCACACAGGACCACCCTCCTTCCTCTGTGTTCTGATAAAGAAAGAAAGAAAATAGCTACCCTTGAGTACCTACACGTGTAAGCATAAGACCAGAAGTTTTTTCTTACATAGTTATTTTCTAGAACCCTGACAGCAGCTCTTCAGGTTTTATGTTCAGGGAGTTGAGGCTCAGAAAGGTTGATTTCCCTAAGATAACAACAGTCAGCAAGAAGCTGGACCAGATTAAGACCCAAGTCAGGCGCTGATGTGGCAAGCATTTGCACTGATAGGAAATTATTTACAGTCAATGCCTAGCTTCTCCAACAAGTCCATGGGTAATTCCTTGTCCTCCTTCCCTCTGAGAATCCTATTAACTCAGGAGCCTGGGAAAAGTCCCCCAGGCCAGGAGTTAGCCGCCTCTCTTCACTATGGGAGTGAGCAGAAGCCTCAGGCCTCCAAATGATGAATGAGGAAGTGTTTATGAAGTACCAGGAGACCTGAGCAAAAGGCATATGATGTGGTAAAGCGTTAACGATCGCATGTTTATTATTAGCAAAAGTGTCACGTTCTGCAGCCAACCACCATGATTAAAAGTCTGGTTTCTCTTTTCATTATGTGTAGGAATGAGAGCAAAGGTCTGAAATTCAGAAGGGATCACGAAATTGGAGTCAGTGATAACTGGTTTACTAAAGTTGTCCTGTCCTCTCAATTAGTGGCTCAGCAGTTTGTCTTCAGGAGTAACCCGTTGCCCTGAGCAGAGCACTGACTTGGCATTGTGAGCAGACACTCGTGCTCGTGGCCCATCTTCTTGGCTCCTGCGCCATTCAGCCATGGCTGTGTCAGGAAGCACCCCAGAACTCAGGGACTTCAGCGACAATTACGTGTTACCCTCCTCCGCAGGGCTGCTGGGGTTCAGCCGACCCAGGGTTGGCTCGGTGAGGCCTCTGTGCTTCAGGTGGGGGTCGCTGGTGGCTGTGCTCCTCATGTTGCTCATTGTCCATGGACCAGCGGGGTAGCGGGCAGCCTGCTCATGGTGAGGGCAGAGGGGCAAGGGAGCAAGCAAAAATGCATCCACTCCCTGGCGATCTGGCCAAATTGAGTTACACAGCCCACGCAAAGTCAAGGGGCAGAGAAGCATGCTCCCCTCCACTTCCCTCCCATCTTTAGTGGGAGAATTGCAAATCCATGTGGCAAACAAAGGGGAAGGAGGGTCAGAATCTGGGCCAGTAATGCCCCCACCACAGCCCCACATTCCCTAGAGGCTCATTTAGTGGAACCTTCTTTCTGTGTGCTCCCTTCCTTACAGGCAGTAGGGAAGCCTAGACCCCAAGCCCCCATGTATGCCATCCTCATAGGCATGCTCTCACACAGAGCAGAAGTCAGCCGGCAGCCCACTCACATTTTCAGAGGAAAACTGTCCCACATCAGATGTTTTTCAGTTAATTCTCAAAAGCTCTTCAGAGGGATGTATTTTCTAGAAATGCCTCCCTCCACACTGAGATCACAGCCTCAGTTTTGCTTACTTTCTCTCTGATAGATTCTGAGACATCCAGATCACCCTCCTCACAATGATGGTAACTCATTGGTGGCCCTTCCTCATCTTCAATGACTTTGGTTTTCTTCAAAGAGAGGTGGAGGGTGGGCTCCCCAACCACTCTTGTAACCCCTTTAACTCTGGGAAGTGGCCCTGGTTTCACTCTCCCGCAATGCACCCGCAATTCACTCTCCCTTGTCACCAGCTGGCACAGCAAGCAACCTGATCTCCATCCTTGTCTTAGGTGGCTGCACCATCCTAATCTGGAAGGCAGTTTGAGGGGCATCTCATCTGTTGGTCTCTAAAACTGGTTGAGCATTAGAATCAGCTGGGGAATTGAATCTCTAATTTCAGATTCCTAGCAGGCCTAGATGACTAAGGGCAGAGCTGGTGGGAAAGCTCCTTTGGGTACCACTGGCCAGGAATCACAGGCCTAGATTTTAGACTCCATTACAGACCTAGATTTTAGACTCCTTTTTTGCTCTGACCTTCCTTCCCCAAGTTACTCCCTCACTCTGGACCTCAGTGTCTTCATCTGAAAATGAGATGGTTGAATTAGGTTATCTTGAATCTTGCCATGAAAAGCGTGCTCCATGGGGGCTTGTTATAAACAGAATTTGAGACTCCACCCCAGACCTGCTGAATCAGAATCTGCAGGTAATTCATGTACGCATTAAATTTTGAGAAGGTACCTTCTAGGGCACAGCCAAAGCAGGACCTTCACTTACCCCAAAAAGCTGGAGACGCTAGTTGCTCACTCTGCTCTTCCTTTCCTAGAGAGGGGAGCTCTTTCTGGGTTGGAAGTTCCCTCTTGGTGCTGAGCAATGCCGGTTTGAGGAATGGGATGATGCAGGCAAAATGAAACTCTTCCTTCTCTTCTTGTGCAGGTTTTCTCGGGTTTTTTCTGCTGTGTTGCTAAAATTTCTTAAGTGGACTCTTATTCTCCCAGAGGTGTCTTGTTTGTGGATAGCAGTCTAACTGGTGATCTTTGTAGTGTCTCTCATCACCATTTTTTGTAGATTTTATTAAGGTAGCTTCTAGAAGCCCTGAAATCAGTCCTTTTGAAACCATTCTCATTCCACTGTACCTTCCCTGTTATTCTCCCCCAGTTCCTTTTGTGAAAGACTGTCTCAAAGATGGTTCTGGTCCCTGGTCCCGCCATAGTCAATGTGGCAGCTCATTCATAGTGCCATGTTCTAGGTTCTCTCTTGCCAAGGACCAAGGGCCAGGAAAACTGAAGAAACTTAAGAGCCATGAAAAGTCAAGAAGAGAACTGTAGTTAAAATTCTAAGAAAGCCTCACACAAGTCTGGGTCACTAGACTTACCAGGATCACAAAATAAATTTCATGTTACCAGAACAGAGAGGAGCAGAAAGCAAGTTAGAGAACCAACAGCCAGGAGAACAGAAGCATGCAGGAAACCTGCTTTCCATTACTGCTTGTCAAAACATAGGCTGGTATATGCCCAGGAAAAGAGTTTAAAAATTGCCCTTGCTCCTTTCCTTTGCTGTTTTGAAGGGGAATTTGTGGTGGACTTTGAGCTGTGGTGATTGGCAATTTACTTGTGAATTGTTTTCTGAAACGGGGACTTCTCTTCTTGGTTCTCTGCAGTTCACTACAATTAATTCAGTTTGGGGGAAACTCCCTTTTCCCCCAAGCTAAGCTCCCGCACCCCATTCCACCCCACCGTAGCTCCTGCAAAAGATATGACCATTTAAATAGACCCCTAAAGGTAACGAACAGAAGATATACTTTCCTGTGCCCTCCTGGAGCCTGCTGAATTTCCCCTGCCTCTTCTGGGTAGCATGTTGGGTATTATGTATTCTACATTATTCTGCGAGGAAACATGGGCAGTTTGTGCATAAAAACCAAGGGATCATCTTTTATTCATGCTTCAAGGCCTAATCCAGGAGCCAAGGACCCTGTAGAACTCTGAGACATTGGATTGGGGGCACTTCCCAATCTTCTTGAGATCAAAGTGACATAGTTGTGGTAGAAAACAAGCCAAGGGTCGACTCTATCTGTGAACCATTTTAATAAGCTGTTGGTTGAACAAGTGCTGAGTGGGCTACGCTCTCGGTAGTGAGGATTACATGAGATAGTGCAGTCCCCGTTCAACAGGTAAGGAGACACATGAAGTAATAAACGGCTTGAGGTCCCAGGCCCAGCAAGAGGGGCAAGGGTCCATATCTAGGCTTCCTGGCTCTACAGCTCGCACCCCCAGCCTGTCTGCACATTTCTGACCAGGAAATGCCTCTTCCTCCTCACACAATTGCCTTGCTCACTCTTTTGAGAACTGTAAATGATTCTTACTTGGTGCTCAAGACTCAACTCTAAGGCTCCTCTTCTGGGAAGCCTTCCCTGACTCCGTCGCCCCACCCCGCTCCTGGCAGGGTCTGTGTAACCAGCGCTGTTCTCACAATGTCTTAAAGCAAACTCTTCACGGTCTGTCTTTCTCATTAGACTCTGAGAGCCTTGAGTTGAAGCCCGTTGCATCCTGCCAAGTTCCCAGCACAGTGCCAGGCACAAAGGTCCCTGTTTTTACCACCACAAGGGATGTGTGGGCTCTCTGTGTTAAAACAATCCAAATGGAGAGCGCACATGTGCATGCCCGCACACAGGGAGGTTTCTCTACGCAGGTGCCATCTTCTGCTGCCATCGTCGTACCTTGAAGTGTCTGTGACTCGGCAGAGCAGATGGGGCTGAGGTGGTTTCGGTGACTCATGAAAGCAGGATGGCAAGGCCTCCAGGGGCTGCCCTCTGCGGCAGGGGACACCGCTGTCACAACTCAGAGCGCTCGCCACCCTGATTAACATTTCCTAAGATGTCGTGGTTTGTTTCTCTCCATCAAAACCCTGACTTTAGCCATTATTCATGCAAAACCGCTCTGCACAAGGGTCAGCAGGGCTTGGCATGTTCAGAAAGGTGAGCAGACATTCGTTTTTCCTGGTGGATTCCCTGTGACAGATCAGAAAGGGAGACAGCTGACCTAGCGACTATGGGAAATGCAAAGATCACTCTTGTTTGGGCTTCGGGGGAGTTTGGCACAGTGGTTAATAAGAGTGTGGGTGCTGGCGCGCCTGGGTGGCTCAGTCAGTTTAGCATCTGCCTTGGGCTCAGGTCATGATCCCGGGGTCCTGGGATCGAGCCCCGTGTGGGGTTCCCTGCTCAGTGGGGAGTCTGCTTCTCCCTCTGCCTGTGCCCCTCCCCCCGCTTGTGCTCGCTCTCTTTCTCTCACTCTCTCTCATTCTCTCTCTCAAACAAATAAATAAAATCTTAAAAAAAAAAAAAAAGAGTGTGGGTGCGAGTCCTGCTATCTGGGTGGGATCCTGGCTTGTAGCTTGATAGCCAGGTGACTTTGGCTGAATTGAGGCAGTGGGGTTCTGTTATTTCCTCACTCTGTGACATGCAGATGGTAATAATACCTTCCTCAAAGGGCTGCTGAAAGATCGAAAAGTTAATGGATATGAGGCACTTGAAATAGTTGCAGACAGTGCTCATTGTTGGGGCGTGGCTAGTGCCCCCACCCCCCCTTGACTTGTCTCGGGCTTCTTTATGTGGTCACAGACCCCAGCTCAACAGGTCAGAGAGAGGGAAGCAGTCAGTCAGTATTTGTTGAATAAACAGGTAGAAGTTGGCTTTGTGGAATTTAGTGAGCTCCATTTTATAATCAGTGGCTCTTTCTTTAAGATTTTATTATTTGAGAGAGAAAGAGGAGAGAGAGCAAGAGAGCACAAGCGGGGGGGGGGGGAAGAGGGGGAGGGAGAAGCAGGCTCCCCGCCGAGCAGGGAGCCCGATGTGGGGCTCAGTCCCAGGACCCTGAGATCATGACCTGAGCCAAAGGCCAAAGCTTAGCCCACTGAGCCACCCGGGTGCCCCTCAGTGGCTCTTTCTTAAACAACAGTTCAGAGCCCTGCAACCACAGCAGGTCCAATCCAGCTGAGGATTTTCAGCTGAATTGCCCAAAAGCAGTCATCCTCTGGTCACCAGTCACTGAATCGGGGTGGAAGGTAACATGGCCTAAGACCTCATTAACAACATGAAGTCCTCTTAGATGACACAGTGACAGCAGATGGTGTGGAGGACGTCTGCTCCTGTAAACGTCCCACACTCTGGCTCTCGCTTCTCTGATGTTACCAGAGCTGTGTGGCTAAGTCCTGGAATCTCATGCAGTTTGCAGGAAGGGTCAGCTTGGCAGAACAAGCCTTGCAACAGAAAAGAGATGGGAAGGCAGCCGGGAGGCTTCGGTGACTCCAAGAAACACTTGGTCCTCTGCTCCCATGGTGGGGGAGGCGGGTGCCCACGTAGCCTGGCTGACTGGGTGTTTGGTCTGGACACATACCTCCTCTAGGTTTGCCTCTACCCTGGCTGCCTACACATAGTGAGACATGATGCACCCTTGCATTTGCACTGAGGGGCTGACAGAGCCCCAAAAGCAGGTGGGCACGTGTCTGCAGGAGTGAGATTTGCATATGACCTGACTGTCCCTGAGGTCTCTGCCTGACACATTGGCCTTGGAATAGTTGTAGCATCACCATGTATGGGGAGACACTGCTTGGTACGGTGGGTGGGGGAGGCCACCTGCGATCCAGAAGGGTGAGTTGACCTGTCTCAGCAGGAGCCTACAGCTGCCATTGCGAGCCTGGAGTGGTCAGAAAAGATCCTCCTCATTCATTTTCCAAGAGTCTTTCCAGGCCAATTTAGGGCAGGATCCCCCTACTGAGGTTGCTGCCCCGCATCCCACTGGACTGCAGGGCGTAGGGATCCTTGCCACCGTGAGTGAATAATGGGATTCTCCATCAGCAGAGTACACATTATGTGTCTGTCTCCTCCTCCATCATTGCCTCTGTACATGAGTGAGCTTGGTGCAGGCCTTAGTTTGGATTCCCCCAGAAGCCCACACTGAGCAAGGATTCAGGTGAAAATAGTGTATCTGGGAGGTGAGCCCAGGCAACAGTGGTTTGGGGAGAGGGGAAGGGAACCAGGCAGTCATTCGAGAGTAGGTGATTACAGCCACCAAGGGGTGAAGAAGCTGTGTGAAACATTCACCCACCAGCTCTCATGGTCTTTGGTTGGGGGCTGCTCCTGGGGCTGCTAATGTACCAGCACTTCCAGCCTGCCCTCTGCAGCTTCAGACGGAGAATCCAAGCTGGAGGCAAGAAACCTTGGGTGGCACCAGCAGGTACCCAAGGAATGTGGGTGGGGCACCAGCAGCACCTATATGCTACAGCTGTCTGGGGAAGGGTTGTTCGGTTTTGTCTTTCCAGGCAGACTAAAAGTAATTGTACTTTTCCAAGAAGGAAGACCAAAAGGTAGAAGCAACCCAAGTGTCCATGGACAGATGGAAAGATGGACAGATAAGCAAAATGTGGTCTATCCATACAATGGAGTATTATTCAGCCTTAAAAAAGGAAGGACATTCTGACACATTTATAATATGAATGAACTCACACAAAGACAAATACTGTATAATTCCTCTTCTATTAAATTTCTAGAGTAGCCAAAATCATAGAAACCATATGGTGGTTGCTAGGGGTCCTAGATGGGGGAGTTAGAGTTTAATGGGTATAGAGTTTTATACTTTGGGAAGATGAGAATGTTCTGGGGGTAGATGGTGGTGCTGGTTGCACAACAGTGTGAATGTACTTAATGCCACAGAACTATGCACTTAAAAATGATCAGTAAGTTTTATGTTATGTATATTTTACTACAATAAAAAATAAAGAAGGAAAACCAAGGGCCAGCATCTGAGTAACTTCTCCAAGACTACTCAGTGGTTAGCTGTCTCTGATGAGGCCAGTGGAGAACCTGAGATGCATCTGCTGCCACCACAGGCACAGGGGACCCTCACTCAGCCTGTCACCTCCTCACCACCCAAGGATTCCACAGCAGGGACAGAGCAAGTTGCTCTGGGTATTATAGGCCAGATTAATTTGAGATGAGAATGACACTTTTGGGGGTGTCAAGGAGTAATTCCTTGGAATGACTGGCATCTCGGAATCCCAGGCTCTTACAGTTTTATCTTGCAGAAAGTGAAACTGACATTTTGAGGACCTACTATGTACAGGATCTACTAGATGCAGAAGACATCACACCAAACTTGCTGCCTCTTAGTTTATGTCTTATGGGCAAGAGGGAGAGTGAACAGGTATTAAGTGACATTTAGGCACAAAGCTGAAGGATGGGTTAATGAGGCTGCCAGGTGGAGGGGGGCTGAGCAGGACTTGGGGGAGGGGGTAAGCCATCCCCTCTGGGCAGCAGGGACAGCAGGCAGGGATGGCCTTAGGGAACTGGAGGGTCAGGGTGGTAGAGAATGATATGATCAGCTTTGCTAATTTTTTGATTCTCTTGCTGCTGTGGGGAGAGTGGATTAGACAGGATGAGGGTACAGAGCGGTGGCTTGTATCTGAGCAGGGGTGGGGTTAGCAGGGGCGAGGGTCTCACATGAGGGTCAGGATGTAGAAACATTTCTCCAAACATCTTTGGAGAAAAATATCTGTAAGTTGTAACCTATATTAAAACAGAATTTGTGATATATTTAATCAGTTGAATGAGACCAGACCTACATAGAAGACAGAAACCAGAAATTGGAAATCTCATTTTAGGCAGCTTGGAGCACAACAGTGATTGGAGTGACTGTTACTGCACCTTCTCTGGTTCACAGGGCACTCAGAGAACTGCAAACGGCCTCTACCATATTTTATTCATACATCCCTTGTCATAAAATGGAGGGTTTTACTCTCTTTCCAGCACCTTCTGTTTGCATCGCACTTTGCTAGATGCTAAGAGAGATGTCAAGATACGCCAAGTACATAGTCCCATCTGCAGAGTGCTTTGGGTCTGGTTGGGGCAGTTAGGCAGGTGCAGCTGAAGAGTTAAACGTGTGTCTTTCGTAGCAGATCAAGGCAGCCAGAAATAGGACGTGATTAATTGTTTAATGATAAATGGGACAGAAAATAAGGGACTGTAGGAAATGAGAGAAAGGGAGAGCCCCTTAGGGTTTCCTGAGCCAGATCTGAATTCTAGAAGGATGTCTGGGATTGGGATTGTTCTCAGATGAGAACAGCGTGAACAGGAGCAAGCTGTAGAGAGGGTGTGGTGGCTGGGCGGCCAGGCGCATTGCGCTGGAGCCCACGGGGAGGATTGGTTCCCGCAGGTGAGAGAAGGCTGCAGGCTGTCCTCGGGTGGGAAAGGTGGTGAGACACCTAATTGTATGCTGGGGCAGGGCTTGCACAGTCCTGGAGGGAGGTGCCAGCAGGGTGGAAGCCTGGGGGGCGCGGGGAGAAGTGGTGATGCCCCTGGGAGAGGGTGGGTGAGCACATTTGGAGAGTGAAGGGAGTTATTTCAGACATTCTGAATGGAATGTGTTTGGGGAACTGCCTATCAGATGCAGTGGGAAGAGGCTGAAGGTGAAAGGAACCGCCTGTGGGTTTATCTTTCGCGAGGCTGTGGGATGTTCAGGAATGCGAGGTGAGTGGGGTAGCAGAGCTGTGCGTCGGTGGTCAGGGGCCGGGAGGAAACAGATGGCACACTCAGGTTGGGTCATTTGAGGAGAGTTTAACTAAGGGGCGGTGTACAGAAGTGTGGGCAGGGGGTGGGGAGCCCCGGACTGGTTGCAGTGGCAGCCAGCCTGCAGGGGACTAGAGGCGGGGCTGTAACCTGAGAGAGAGGCAGTGTGGAGAGGGGCTGGCAAAAGGTGAGCCCAGGACAGCAGTATCCCAGCCTCACTTGTCTCCCCCGTCCCCCCCCCCGGAGAGATGGGCACCACTGATGAAGTCCCTACCGTGTGTCAACCCCCACCCCCAATCCCAGAGCTGGGCAACAAAGGAAGGAGAGGGGATCTGGAGGGGCAAGAAAAAGACATAGTATATCCGCAGCCAAGCTGCAGGGTGAGGGAGACAAGAAATGGTACAGACACAGCAGCAGACTGATGGAGCTGGTGGGCACTGGGCAGCCGAGCAGGGGTGGTGGCTGGGAGCCCAGCTGGGCATGCCCACATCACAGGGGGGACATGGAAGGTTACTGGGAGGAACCAAGGTGGGAAGGGGTGGGTTTGAGTCCAATAACCAGACACAGGTATACATCTCTGGTCAGTTCTCTCTCCAGAAAAAGCACAATAATAAAAAAAGAAGAAATAGTAACCCATGAAAACCGAGTAATGATAATGATGAATACAGATGAACTCCCAGCAGTTGATGAGCCTTTCTATCCTATGATTTGCTTTTACAAAATTAGCAGAAACCAGAATTTCCCAACTCTACCTCCCCTTAATTTTTGTCCCTGGAAAATCTGACCTAACTGGTGCTTGAGGATAATACTCTTGAACAACTAGCCTGGAAAAAAAATCAGCCTCTTCCCTTCCTTTTCAATTCATCAGAATCTGCATGTTCACAGTTTGCCCAAGAGCAGGGCTCCTTCACCTTGTTGGGTGCAGGCTCCCATCCATCAGGTCCAGAGTGGGCCTGAGGGTCTGCATTTCTGCCAGCTCCCAGTCAGGTGCTGATGGTCTCTGGAGCCACTCTGCACAGCGAGGCCCTGGGAGGCCCTTTCTAATGATTAGGGGTGGGGGAAAGAAGCAGCAGCTTGGGGGCGCCTGGGTGGCTCAGATGGTTAAGTGTCTGCCTTCGGCTCGGGTCATGATCCCAGGGTCCTGGGATTGAGTCCCACATCGGGCTCCCGGCTCGGCGGGGAGCCTGCTTCTCCCTCTGACCCTCTCCCCTCTCATGCTGTTTCTCTCTTGCTCACTCTCTAAAAAATAAATAAAATCTTTAAAAAAAAAAAAAAAAGAAGAAGAAGCAGCTTGGTGATCACAGGTATAAGAACTGGATGATAAACATCTATACAAACGAAAAAAAAGGAAAGAGAAAACAGAAAAAGGAAATGTAGCTCAGAGCAAATAAGCTCACTTCTATGTCAGTACATCCCCCTCTGCTAGGCTTCTGAATACCTCTTCAGGAGATGTTCTCTGCTGGTACACACAGTGTGCTGCTTAAAAACAGCTTCTGCACGCAAAACTCCCCATGCACATTGTAAATTAACTGTTGATATCAGTGTACCATAAACAGATTAGCCCTGCGGCTTGCTGATCTTCTTCCTGAAATGGTTCTCTAGTTCCTGTGCTAGATGTTTTCACCTCCATTCCTCTCTCCCTGCGCCCCCTGCACACATTAAAAGTGGTTTCCTTCAACTTCTTGGGGGTGATTTGAGTCATGGATGAAGGCAGACAGTTCACAAGCCCTGTTAAATGCCCCCTTAACCCCGCTGCCTGCAAGGCTGGCCTCCCTGCCCCTCTGACTATCCCAGTACGTTTCAGGTCCCCAGTGTCCCTTTCACTCATTACCTGACGAGAGCTGTTAGAGTTCTTCTGGATTTGAAAAGCACGGGGTGTTGGAGGATGGTGGTTTCTCAGCCCCCCACTTAGGGCCCCTCCCTGGCTGAGAGTAAGCCAATACAAGGACAAGCAGTGTCCTGGCTTCTCCACTCCCAGGGGTTCTCAGCTGGGGCCTGCCTTTCCCTTGTTACCTATTATCACGTACTTCTAATCTTTGGGTGGCGGGCTGAGAGCTAGGGATGTAGTTATTGTCATGAGACAGTTTATTTTGAAAATTAAGGTCGATGAGGTGAGAAAACCCATTCAGCTTACTCCAGCCCCACCCCCACCCCATTCCACTGCCTTTTCTTGACCTTGCTTTTTTAAAAAAGCAGAGTGTAGCATTTGGCAGCATACGTGGTCCAGATATACCTGGGTCTGGTCATTTTCTTTTCTCTTTCTGGATCGTTTTCTTTCCATTCAAGCTCACCAAGCAATACAGTTTCACCCATAATCCCTGGCTCACTGTGGGGACTTGATGCACTCCATGTAGAATCACATCCTCGCCTCAGAGAGGTCCCAGCGCATCTGCAGCAGCATTCCAGTGATAGCATTATTGAGCACTTACTGTATGCCACGGACTGCACCAAGACTTGCCATGCAATAGCTCATTGCTGTGCCGAAGCCTGTGAGGTTGGGGTACAGTCATGTTCTCACTTCAGAGAGGAGACTGGGACATACACGGATCAATTACTTTTGATGAGAGGCACTCCGATGGGAGTGGTGGGGTCAGGCCTGTCCAGCTGCAGCACCCAGTTCCTAACTCTGCCATCTGGTGTGAGAGCCAGCTCGAGCTGTTTCCACCCTAACCCAATAAGCTCAGGAGCAGTTCAGAGGACCCAAATATTAACAGTCTCTAAATTAGAACACTGCAGCTGACAATGTCAATGTGCCTGTGTAAGAGTAGGTGTTGTGTGCCCTCCCCTGGGTGCTTTACAACGTCCAGATCCAGGGTTTTTGTCCAGACACGTTCCTTCAATTGCAAGTGCCACCATGGGCCTTTTCAGGCCTGCTGAGGGCTTCTGGGTTAGGCACCCTCCCCAGTGTCCTCAGCAGCAGGGCTTGTCTCAGATTCTGGGAGGGTCTGCATCTGGTACACTCATTTATGGCTCATGGCATTGAGAACCTAATACATACAACTGCAAGATCCAGACGCGGGGGTCGCTGAAAGCTGGGTTCTTTAACTCAGTTCAGCCAAAGCATGTTGTGTACCTACTAAGTGCAAGCCATGGACAGCGTGGAGAGGCCAGAGAGGGATAAGTAAGCCACAAGCCCTGTGTCTAGGGCCTGAAGGGCACTGGCAGTGATGCCATGTGGCTTTATCACGTGCAGGGGAAGGCCCAGGAAGCAAGGAGAGAGCTGGCCAGCAGAGAGGTGGAGGGGCCTCACGGAAGGGGTGCCATTTGACGCAAGATGGAATGAGGCAGTAGGACTCAGGGCAAAGGCTTCAGGGAAGGGTATGGCAGGTGGGAAGCAAGGAGGCCCCCATAGGACTTCAAAGAGGATCAGTCAGGCCAGGGCATTTGGGGGCCTGGAGCTGTGTTGCCATGTGGGCTTGCCAGACATCTTAATTCTCTAATAACAGAGCCAACGTTTCCTTTATTCATCAGCTTTATTCATCTGATTTAATCCTGCCCCTCACCTGTGGAAGCAGGTTTTATCATCTCCATTTTGCAGATGGAGAAACTGAGGCCCAGAGGGGCTAGGGGACTTGCTCAGGCAAAGTGAGGCAAGAACCCACGTAAATCCTCATGGTAGTTGGCCCCCATCACGGGGAAGCAAAACTGGTGTCAAAACTGGAGGTTGGAAGCCTTAAGAGCTGCCCCTTGCCATGCATGATTGAGGTGTCTTCAGGCAGGATCCGGCTCCGAGTGCGCACCCTGCATGGCCTTGGAGATGGAGGCGCCTCTGGGACCGACACAGGCCCCTGGCTGGGCGGCACAAACCTCCAAGGTAGAAGAGCCCCTTCTCTCCCTGCTGGCTGCCTACATGAATGTGCAGAGCCCCTGAGGCAGAGGGAGACAAGGCATAGCAAATTAAAACAATTGAAGTCACATCACTTGTGCCTCTTTGAGGCAAGCCATAAATACATAAATACTTGAACCTGCTATTCTGACTCCAGCTCATATGTTTTAACCGCAGTCTGTGGGCTCTGGAAAGCAGCTGTGAGGAGCAGGGCAATAAATTGGATTGTAAAAGCACAGGATAGAAAAATGATTGCGGTATTTTTACAATTACCTGGTTTGCCTCGGTCTACAGAGGAAAGAGTGCTTTCTCTTTGTGCTGCTGTGGTAAAAATGTATCCAGCCTAAGTCCGTTTCATTATTGTATCATCATAATCCAGCGTGTATTGATGGCTCACCATTCACCAGGACTCGCACCTGCCCTGCCCGCAGGCTCTCTTGGCATTTCTGCTTTGCAGAGGAGTCGCCTGGGGCACTGAGGCTCAGGCCGTGCTCCAAGCCGAGGGGCCGGTCCCCCAGGAGCCAGGACCGCCACCCAAGGTGTCCAACTCCAGAGCCTGCTCCTCTCAAACTTGCAAGTTTTATTTATCCACTACCTTACAGCAAGGGGTAGGGAAATAGGTCAATTTGCTTTTTTCAAACAGCATGTTCTCTTCACTCCTAAGGGATTGGAACAGTCTCTGGGCCTCTGAAACTGTGCCTGGAGTGGCCAGGTCCCCTCAGTGCCCAAGCATTCCGCTGTTTCTCTGTCTCCCCGCACATTCTCAAGAATCTCACAAAAGTGAACTTAGATCCATTGTACCAAGTACAAGCTGCTTTCTATTTTTTGCTCTCCTACTTAAATTTTCAAAGAATCTAAAATAGCAGTTGCCATTTTTTACCATGTTCTCTTCTGAAATATTTAATTCTTCCTCGGGCGGTTTAACATCGCGTTGCCCAAGGATTAACTTCCACTTTTGAAGAGAGTCTATTAGCTGAGAGAGGCAGAAAATGCATTTCAGCGAGTGGCAGGGACGGGGGCTGGGAGCGCGCACAAAGAGGAGCAGGGAGGCCCATGGCTTTGCCTTTATGAAGCTGCTTGTCCATCAGCAAAGCCAGACCAACTCCCTTTTTTAAACACATAACTGATTTTTAAAAAGCAGTTTCCCTGCAAAGACCAATTTTAAGGGGATGAATGCTCAATGAATAATGTATCACGGAAAGAACTACAACAGAAATACTTAATTGGAAGAGGTAAAACCAACTGCGGTGAAGAGAAACAAGTCACCTTCTAGATGCAAAGCAAGTTCTGGACAGCTCTGTGCATCTCAAACCGATCCAACGTGAGGGCTGCTCCCAAATCACCAGCCAGAATGGGGATGGCCAGGATCTCTGGCTGCCACTGTTTCTCTAATTGCCTGTTTTTTGTAATGACGGCCAGAGAAGACAGGAGGGAGAGAGGCAGGAGAGAGATTTCTGCCTTTGTATCGAAGGTCCTCATCAACAGCTTCATTTCTCCTGCTTAGATAATTAAGTCAGGTGGAGCGGATCGCAGGTGACTCCTGAGCTTGGGCCTGCATCGGCTCCCCCGGGCCAGGCCTAAAAAGTTTGAAGGTGATCCACCCCCAGAGGCAGCCTTTCCAGCAGCCACGGAGGATAGCTGTGATGCTTTTATATCACCGTCCTCCACGTGTCTTCCCTTTCTTTCTGCTCTCTTCAGCAAACCGTACCTCATTTAGTTTTCGGGGTGTGTAGTTTTTTTTGTGTCTTTGGACCAGAAGTGTCTGAATTCACTCACCATGTGGTAACAGGAGAAAGGGGTGGTTTCCTCCCTTAATCCAAATTCACGTAGTTTTTAAAAGAAAGGTGTCTAAGCCCTGATGTTGGAGATGTTCTCTCCAGGTCAACATGGGAAAATGTAATTCTTTTTTTTTTTTTTTTTTAAAGATTTCACTTATTTTTCCACAGAGAGAGAGAGAGCGAGAGAGGGAACACAAGCAGGGGGAGTGGGAGAGGGAGAAGCAGGCTTCCCGCCGAGCAGGGAGCCCAATGTGGGGCTTGATCCCAGGACCCCAGGATCATGACCTGAGCCGAAGGCAGACGCTCAACAACTGAGCCACCCAGGCTCCCCTAGGAAAATGTAATTCTTGGCCGATTAACTATAAGGCTGATTTCCCCAAATCCAGATTGGGTAGTGATAAGTTGCTAACACTTGTAAACTATCATTTTCTTGCTTTTTTTCTTGATAAAGAAAATGAAAGGGGCCATCAAAAAATTAAAAAGAGGGCACCTGGGTGGCTCAGTCGTTGAGCGTCTGCCTTCAGCTCAGGTCATGATCCCAGGGTCCTGGGATCGAGCCCCGCATCGGGCTCCCTGCTCGGCGGGAAGCCTGCTTCTCCCTCTCCCACTCCCCCTGCTTGTGTTCCCTCTCTCTCTGTCAAATAAATAAAATCTTTAAAAAAAAAAAAAAAATTAAAAAGAGACCATGAGGATCCCATTTTTAGCACAGTTGGCCCCTTGAGACACAGAGGATACCTCATGTTTTCCCCTTTGCCTCAGGCCTGCTGAGTTAGAACCCAGAGGCACAAGAGGCACGCTGAACCCCTGGGACATGGCAGGTGTGCAGGGCGCCCCACAAGGCTACATCCCATGTCTCACTCAGCCTGGGAAGGCTGGCCCTCTGGCTCCCATGGCCTCACCTCCCTGTAGTCACCGGGCAGAGGATGGAAGGGGTGTGAGCGACCCCTGATCCATAGGATCTCAAGCTCAGGGAGAGCTCAGACTCGCTGCCAGTTAGATTGATCTGGGTGGGAGAGCTTTTAGAGACCCTCTTCTCAGACGAGCCCCATGTCAATTAAATTGAGTCTCTGGGGGAGAGACCCGGACATTGGTGCTTTTCCCTAAAGAGCGCAGAGGAATCTGTTGTGCAGGCAAGTTTGAGAACCACAGACCTCAGACCACTTCCCAAGAACAGCTTTGGGGAAGGTTTCCTTCGGAATAGTACCTGCCCACATCCTCGTCCCCACTTATTTAGTAGACGCTTCAGGTTTTCCATAGTTTTCCCATTGATTTTTTTTTTTTTTTTTGACACATTTCATTTTGTAGCTCCATTTCCCCTCCACAGCTGGTACAACCTTTGATCGTCTTGTTTCTCACCAAGAAAATGGCTTAAAGCTTTAAGCAGTATGTGACCTTACACCCTTCCAACTTGGTAAATCTGCTGGCTTTTAACAGTAACAAAGACCTCACAATTCCACTACAGTTATTTTGTTGTGCTGCAGATTTTTTTTTTTTTTTATGAAAGCAACGATGTGTTTTGGCTTTGCTTTGTAAAAGATGATAATTATTGTTCTTTTAATTAAGGATGTCTTTGGAACCACAAGATTCCTTTATTCTAGAATTCTCCCAGCAGAATTTCTTTAGAAAGTTAGTTCAGCTCTTCCACAACCAGAATGTTGGGTCTCTAAATTATTATAGTAGGTCTTAATAAATATCTGCCAGTGTTTTAAATTTACATTTAAGGAGAACATGTGTAAAGTGGAGGTATTATGTGAAGCAGGAAGAACAAAGTGAAACAGCCATCATTGCAAATAGGCATTCTTTTTATAGGACTATAACAAATAATGTGTTTATTTCCCCACCAGTATGCCTCCCAGAACACATAAAAGCTCAATGTAATGGGAGGCAGAAATCTCTGGTTCAATTTCTGACTCATCTACTGTCTAAATATGAAATGTGAGGTATAATATTTCATTTCTTGAGATTGTTTTTGTACTGCCTGCCTCACAGGTCGATGGTGTGCTTTTAAGGAGGTCTAGGCAGGGGCGCCCTGAAGAGCCTAAAAGCACTATATGATACAATGTAAAACTAAAGTGTTATTAATTAAGGTTTCACTGTCTGCTGTGCACTTTTTGTACATGAGTATGATGGCTGCACTGAAATAGGCACATTTGAGCTGTGATCTAGCAGAAGGTCAGGAGTTAAAAGAGAAATTAACAATAAAACAGATAACTTTGCAGTGCTTCTTCCCTGTGATGACAAGGGGAATTTACATCACCGCCTGCAGAGGGCCATTAACTGGTCGAAACACCACTATCGTTCAAGATGGTGATGGGTATTAAGGAGGGCACGTACTGCATGGAGCACTGGGTGTTAATACGAAAACAATGGATCGTGGATCACCACATCAAAAACCAATGATGTATTGTATGGTGACTAATATAACATAATAAAATTTTTTAAAAAAAAGTGTTTTTTGTTTTTTGTTTTATATCTTTGATGAAATCCAATTTATCAGGTTTTGGGGGTTTTTTTTAATTTAAATTCAATTAGCCAACGTATAGTACATCATTAGTTTTCGATATAATGTTCAGTGATTCATTAGTTGCGTATAACACCCGGTGCTCATTACAATGCATCTAGCACTGTGCTTCACGACAGAAAGGCAACAGAAGCTGGGAAAAGAAGGATTCTCAAATAGGTAGGTATTGCTTACATAATATAAGTTTTACAAGTTTTTTTTAAGAATTTAAGAATTTTGGAAGCCACCTGGACTTCATATGTAACATGCATTTTCCACCCTGCGGTTGATCAACGGGTCTGTTCAGAGACGACCTGGAGAGCACCATGGAACAACTGTGGGCTGTCACTGCTCTAACTTTCTCACTGCTGTGTGTTTATGCTGTAAGCCTCCTCCACTCACTGTCTTCCACTACAGCAGAATCAAGACACGGGGGCATTCCCTTATCTACCTGTATATTTGCTTTTTTTCTTAAGATTAAGCATGTATTAGAGTTCTTAAAAATCATTAAGGTGAGGAAGATCCCCTTTTGGAATGATGGAGGAGGAAATGAACGAAGAACTTAGCCCTTTACTCTGTGTATTTCTGCATTGTTCATAAGATCTCCCTTTTCTCACCTCCTCCCAACTGTGTCTCTTCCCATCTTTGTCCCATCTCTGGAAATAACCGCCATTCACCATGTGGTGTTTATGTTTCCAGACATTCACCATTTATAATCATGATCCTTGGAGAACAGAAATGCGACTCTATTCCAGAAGTATTCATCCAGTTCCCAAATGTTAATTGACCACCTACTATGGGTAAGTCACTGCTTAGGTGCTAAGGATAAAAGGCCCAGATGTCAGTAAGGTCCCTGATCTCAGGTAGTTTGTATTCTAACCTTTAGGAACTTAAAAACAAAACAAAACAAACCCTTTTTATTTAGGAATAATTATAAATTCATTGAAAGTTGCGAAGATAATACAGAGAGGTCCTGTGCATTTTATTGCTGAGTAGAATTCTGTGGTTCAGGTGTGCAGCAGTTGGTTTCACCATTTTGGAGGGACATTTTGGTTGTTTCCAGTTGAGGCCATCACAAGGAAGACTGCTATAACAATTGTGGACAGGTTTTTGTGTGAACATAAGTTTTAATTTTTCTAGGACAAATGCCCAGGAGTACAACTGCTGGGTCATATAGCAAATATGTGTTTATTTTTTGAAGAAACTGCCAGACTGTTTTCCAGAGTGGCCATATACCATTGGTACATTCTCATAAGCAATGTATGAAAGATTTCTCTACATTCTCTCCAGCATTTTGTGCTGTCACTATTCCTATTTTAGCTGCACTAAGAGGTATATGGTGTATGGTGATATCTCATCATGGTCTCAATGTGAATTCCCCTAATGAATAATTGTGTTGAACATTTTTTCATGTGCTTAATTGCTCTCCATAGATCCTCTTCAGTGAAATGTCTGCCCATTTTTTACTTGGATTGCTTATCATTTTAATATTGAGCTTAGAGAGCTCCTTGTATAGTCTAGATAATAATCCTCTGTAGGATGCATGGCTTCCAAATATTTTCTCCCAGCCTGTATAACAGCTGTGTAACTTTGTTTTGTTAAAGTCCAGTTATCAACTTGTTTTCTTTTATGGTATCATGCCACCTCTAAGGATTCTTTGCCTAGCCCCAGATCCCAGAGGTTTTTCTCTTAGGTTTTTTTCCTAAGTTTTATTATTTTACATTTTATAATTAAGTCCATCATCCATTCTGAGTTAATTTTTGCATAAGGTATAAGGTTTAAGTTGAAGTTCATTTTGTTTTTGTCTGTTGGTGTCCAATTACTCCAGCACCACTTGCTGAAAAGGCCCTCCTTCCTCCACTGATTTACTGTTGCACCTTTGTCAAAAATCAGCTGGGCAATAATATGGAATTAGTTGAGTTCTCTAGGGTTACTGTGGCTCTATAACAAGTCTTGAAACAGGCAGGTTGATTTTTCTCATTTGATTCTTTTTCAGAATTGTTTTAGCCATTTTAATACCTTTGTCTTTACAGAAGAATTTTAGAATAACTTCGTCTATATCTACAAAATACAGGGATTTTTGTTAAGAACTGCATTAAACTTTTTTTTTAAGATTTTATTTATTTATTTAATTGACAGAGAGAGAGAGGCAGTGTGAGAGGGAACACAAGCAGGGGGAGTGGGAGAGGGAGAAGCAGGCCTCCCGCGGAGTAGGGAGCGCGATGCGGGGCTCGATCCCAGGACCCTGGGATCATGACCTGAGCTGAGGGCAGTCGCTTAACCAACTGAGCCACCCAGGTGCCCCATGAACTGCATTAAACTTCTATCAACTTGGGCAGAATTGACATCTTCACTATGTTGAGTTTTCAGATCCATGAGCACAGTATATCTCTTATTTATTTAGATCTTTGATTTCTTTTATTACCATTTTGAGGTTTTTGGCATCCAAGTTCTGTACAAGTTTTATTAGATTTACATGGAAAACTCTTTAGTAATTGTAAATTATATTATATATTTTAAATTTAGCACTCACTAATGTTCATTGCTAGCATACCAAAAAATACAATTGATTTTTGAATGTTTATTCTATGTATCAAGTATTCGGTGACCTTGCTGAGCTTCCTTACAAGTTCTAGTTGTTTGTTCATTTTTGTTTCTGTTTTTAGATTTGTTGGGATTTTCTATGCAATCTCATGTTATCTAGAAATAGAGACAGTTTTATTTCTTCCTTTTTGTTCTTTATAAATTTCTTTTTTTCTTGCCTTATTGCACTGGCTAGAACTTCTAGTACTATCTTGAACAGAAGTGGTGAAAGCAGCCATCCTTGCCTTTTCCTATTTTATGGGGAAAGCATTCAGTCTTTCACCATGAAGTATAATATTACCTGTCTAGTAGTTTGTAGATGCTTTTTATCAAGTTAAGGAAGTTCCCCTCTATTCCTATTTTTTCCAAGTGTTTATGTCATGAATGGGTGTTGAATGTTGTCAGATGCTTTTTATGCATTGATATGGTCATGTGATTTTCTTCTTTAGCCTGTTAATATGGTGAACTACATTGACTGATATTTTAACATTAACCAGCTTAACCCCTAGAATAAACCCCATTTGGTCATTGTGTGTAATTGCTTTTATATATCACTGCATTCTATTTGCTAATGTTTGTTAAGGAGTTTTGCATCTATTTTTATGAAGGATATTATTTTCTAGTTTTCTTTTTTATACTGTCTCTGTCTGGTTTTGTTATTAGGATGATGTTGGCTTCATAAGATAAATTAAGAAGCATTTCCTCCTCTTCTGCTTACTGGAAGAGAAAGTATACAATTGGTGTTAATTCTTCCTTGGTAGACTTCTCCTAAGAAATCATGTGGGCCAGGAAATTCCTTTTTTGGGTGATTTAAAATTACAAATTCAATTTCCTTAATACTTATGGGGCTATCCACATTGTCTGTTTCATATTGGGTGGCTTGTGGTAGTAGGTGTTTTTTGAGGAATTGGTCCATGGTGTCCAAGTTGTCAAATTTATGTGTATAGAGTTATTTGTAGTAATCCCTTATTATCCTTTTGATGTTTTGGGGTTATATAGTAATATCCTTTGTTTTTATTCATGATATTGGTGATGTGTGGGTTTTTTTTTCTTTTTTGCTTTGTCAGTCTTGCTAAGAGATTTGTCCATTTTCCTGATCTTTTTAAAGAACCAGATTTTTTGTTTCTTATTTCCTTTATTTTTCTATTTTAAATTTCACCAGTTTCTGTTCTTTATTATATCCTTTCTTCTGCTTGCTTTGGGTTTATTTTGTCCCTCTTTTCTTCAGTTCTTGAGGTAGGAGCTTAGATTATTATTATTTAGGACTTTTCCTCTTTCCTAAAACAAGAATTTTAGTGCTATGAATTTTCCTCCTGGCACTGCATTAGCTGTGTCTAACAGATTTTGATATGTTGTGTTTTTTTTTTTTCATTTTAATTCAGCTCAGCATGTTTTGTTTTATTTCCCTTAAGATTTCCTCTTTCAACCATGTATCACTTGGGGGCCTTTTGTTTAGCTACAAGTGTTTAGAGTTATCTTTCTGTTATTTATTTCTGTTTTTTTTTTGTCTGTGTGTGAGGTTTGGCTCTAGGTATTGTTTTTCCTTGAATATGTTCCACAGGCATTTGCAAAGAGTGTGTATTCTGCTATTGTCAGGTGGAGTGTACGGTAAATGTTGATTCAGTCCTGTTGGGGGGGATGATGTTGTTGAGGTCCCTCTCTCCTTGCTGCTTTTCTGCCTATTTTTTCTATCAACTTTTCAAACAGGAATGGTTAAGTCTCCAACTATAATTGTGGATTTCTCTGTTTCTCCTTTTGTTTCTATCAGGTTTTGGTTCTCATATTTGCAGCTCTATTGTTTGGTCCATACACATTCAGGATATGCTATATTTTCTTGATAGATTGACCCTTCTATCATTATGTAATATTCACCTCTTTGCTATGATATGGTAATTTTGGTATGGTAATATAGCACAGCATATCCTCTACTATGATAATTTTCTTTGCTATAAAGCCTACTTTATCTGATATCAATATAGCCACTCCTGCTAGCTTTTGATTGATTGCATGATGGATCTTTTTCTATCCTTGTGCTTTTAATCTACCTTTATTATTATATTTGGATTGAATTTCCTGTAGACAGTATATAGTTGGGTCATGCTTCTTTGTTCACTCAGCCAATTTCTTTTAATTGGTATATTTAATTTAAATATGGATATGTTAAGGCTTAACTTGGCCATTTTATTTTTCTTTTCTGTTTGTACTCTCTCTCTTTTTTTATTTCCTTGTTTCCTTTTTCCTGTCTTCCTCTGGGTTACTTAAATATTTTTTAGAATTACATTTTGATTTTTGATTTATCTGTAGTGTTTTTGAAGTGGTTTGTCTAGATATTACATTACAAGTATGTATGTATGTGTGCACATGTGTATGTGTACATATATGTAATTTATCATGGTCTGTTGGTATCAACATTTCACCAGTTGGAGTGAAGTATAAAAACCTTACTTCTCTCTGCATCTTTTTACCCTGCTCTGTTTACAATATAACTGTCTTAAGTATTTCCTCTTCCTACACTTATAACCACATAAGACAGTGTTAGAATTTTGTTTCTATCATTAAACATAATTTAGAAAAATTCAAGAACTCCAGAGGGGTTATATATTGTATTTACTTGGTTGTCTTTCTTCTCTCAATTTCTCATATCTGTATCTCTATGATGTGGAGGTACAGAACAGATAAAAAGATCTATCTAGGCACCTTACTGACCAATTTTAGCAGCTTTAGCCCTTTTTAAGTTGATGGTTTTGGATTTTGGATGACAACAGCCACATACTTTGAAAAGAACTGTTTTCTCTTCCTTTCCAATGTTTATACCTCACTTTATTTTCCAGTCACTGCCTTGCCCAAGGTGTAATGTGGAATAGCAGTGATGATGATGGGCAAGCATCCCTCTCTTGCTTCTAATCATTCAATGTTAATAGATGGTTTTGTAGGTTTCTGTTTATATCCTTTATCAATATTTTCTCTGAACTTAGATTTAAGAATTTTTATTAGGAATGGGTGTGCAGTTCTCTTAAGTGCTTATATTGAGTTTATCTAAAGGCAATCATGTGTTTTTTCTCCTCTGATATATTAATGAGTTGAATTATAGTAATAAATATTTCTTGCATTGAGTCTTCCTTGCATTCGTTGAATAACCCTTCCTCCTAGATCATCGCGTGTTACTCTTTTAAGAAATTACTAATCTTGGTTTTTTATTATATTCAGAATTTTTGCTTATGTAATGATTAATAAGATTGTGCTTCTGATCCCCGCTCTACACCAAAATGATGACCTCTTTTAGATGGGATATATGTTCTCCACACTGCCTTGGACCACTCCCTGTGGTCACTATATCAAATTAATACAAAATTTTCTATTAAATATTAAATTTCTTACTGTTAAATGTCTTGGCTTTAATGGGCATTTTGAGTTATTGAACTCTCATCTGCACTTTGCTATTTTAGTGTCGTCTTATCCATTTTTCAGTATCTAGGTTATACTAGCTTTATAGAATAAATTGAGAATCTTTACATATTTTCTATATTCTATAGAAATCTAGCACAGGAATTAATATGTACTTTAAATTTTAAAGGTTATTAAAGTTAAAAAAAAAAAGTAAGTAGTAAATACATCTGGGCCTGGGATCTGGTTGCTAGGGGTTAGAGGTAGGGGCTCTTTGACTACATTTCCAATTTTCTTTTCCAATAGTTACTGGTCTTTTCAGGTTTTATGCCTCTTGTTGAGTCATTTTAATAGTTTATATGTTCCTAGAAAATTATTTCTACTTTCAATTTTGTTTCAAAATTTTTTCAAATTTATTGGAATTCTTGTATATATTCTCTAGTAATTTTGAAATAAAATCCATGTCTATAGTTATATTCTCTATTATTCCTAATTTTGTTCTGTTTACCTTTTTTATCAGACTGATCTCTTTTTTTTGGTCTTAAAGTCTTTTGGGTTTAGTAATCAAACTGACTTGTTTGTTTTCTATTTCATCAGTTCCTGTTTTGTCTTTATTGATTCCCTTTATTTTACTTTGTTTAGTTTTTTTTTTTTAATTTACTGAGATGATTGTTTAGTGCGTTTTCAATCTTTGATTTCCAAATGCATTTTAAACTTGGAGTCCCTCTTTGATGCATCCCATAGATTTTGAGCTGAGTGCTCTCATTATGATTCATTGCTATATGCTAATTTCGCTTTGATTTTCTTTTATAAATTACTCTTGAGTTAGAGTTCGAAGAGACCCATAGTGTTTATCTTTTGAAGGTTTTATTGAGATTTTATTTCTGGCCAAAAACTTGGTCAGATTTCTTAAGTGTTCCATGGAAACTTAAACATGTTTTCTGTTAGTTGAGAACTGAGTTTAAATATGAAATTCATCTAGTTTGATGATTGTGTATTCAAATCATCTATACCCTTACCTATATTTTTGTCTACTTGACCTGTCAATTTTTGAGGAAGATGTGTGGAAGTTTCCCATTATGATCATGAATTTAATAGTTTCTTCTTGCATTTCTAACAGTTGTTACATAGATCCATGCTGTGTTGTTCAGTAAAAAAGGTTTATGACTTCTATTATCTTCTGGTGTGTATCTTTAATGCATATGAAAATTTCCCTTGCTTTTGGCCTTGTATTCTATTTTTGTCTGATATTAATACTGAATTTTTTGTTTTTTGTTATTGAAGAATAATTGACACACAGTGTTATATTAGTTGGGGATGTACAACTTAGTGATTCAACAGTGCATAAGGGTTCCTTTTTCTCCACATCCTCGCCAACCCTTGTCGTTTCTTGTCTTTTTCGTACTAGCCATTCTGACAGGTGTGAAGTGATATCTCATTATGGTTTTGGTTTGCATTTCTTTTTGCTTTCTTTTTGGTAACACTTACTACGTTTACCTCCAGTCATTCTATTTTGTGCCATTTAAAATTTTTTTAACTGACACACAGCTCAGTTCTACATATTTCTCATCTGAAAGTGTATCTTTTAAAAGAATTAAACTGTTCATATTTATTATAAATATCTATATATTTAGGCTCATCCCTGTCATTTATTTTCATTGTCCACTTCACATGCTTCTCATTGTTTCTCTCCCTATTTTCTTTTTTTCCCTTTGGTGATTTGGAAGTTCTAAATCCTATTCTTCTTTAGTTGTTTAAAGCAGAGCATTTAATTCTTATCATTGAATGGGAAATATAATTTTAATCCAAAGTTGTCACCTCCCCTACCCACAGGACAAAATCTGTAGCACATTTTTATCTGTTTTTAACTTCCACGGACTCGCTCTTGCTCTCTAATTGCTCCGTTCTCACGGTAGCCCATTATTGTGTCATCAGTGCGGCGTCTCTGGTGTTAGCCACAGGGCATGTGTGTGTGTGCTTGCGTGCGTGTGTCTGTCTGTCTCTGTACATTCTGTTCTCTGCACTGGGGTCCAGCTCAGGTGATTTTCATCTTTCTCTGTTGTGCAAATGGCTTCCTCAAAGGTCCCATAATTCTTGCTTGTCTGTTCACATTTTCAATGTACAAATATGTGGATTGGTGTTTCCTCAGCAATCATATGCCTTGGTTTCTACTGTAGATCTCTCCTCTGAAGGAAAAGATGGCTGAGAAGCACATGTCCATTAGTGACTGGCATGACAGCAGATTTACCTTCAGGGTGCCTGGGAAGAAGGCAGCCAGGCCAGCTGGGGGCCCCATAGGGAAGCTTTGCCCTGAGGTGAAACAGTTTCCCATAGCCCACATCTGGGCAGAGTTGTGTTTCTCTTTTCCTCTCCTTCCCTCCAACTCTTGTCTGTTGAGGTACCTGTGCTGTCCTCTGGCTAATGTTCTAGACTCAGTATCTGAGAGGACAGCCCCTCACCCCATCCTAGACCAATTTCCAGCGTTCCTTAGGAGTCACATCCAGCCTTCTACATACTGGGGGTAAGATTGGTCTGAGTGTGTGGAGACTATCTTGTAACTAATTTCCCTCATAAGTGCCCCCAACAGTCTGCCCTCTCTCCAAATTTGGATTTTTTCCAGATCACCATTGGGAAGACTCTCTTACCTCTGCCGAGCCTCCTGCTATGCTTGTTTTGGGTAGCAGCTTTCACTATTTTCATTTTTTTCTACCAACCTGCCCCACCTATCAATATATCTGGGGCACTGATGGTCCCCTTTCAGCGCTATTAAGGATGAATTTTCCTTCTTGGCAGCGTGAAGAAGACCTATGTGCTTGGTCTGCCATCATGAACCACAAGTTTAAAGAGGGTTTAGATGCCACAAACAGGTAGCTTTTGGAGTAAGGAAAAGAAAGAACTAAAATATTTTTAATATAAGTAATCCCAAAAGAGACATCCCCTTTTCTGGTACGTGAAAGTCAAATAAACAAAACGTGAGAGTCTGAGTAGTGTTTGCAACAAGAATGAAGTGGTAAGCCCTACTACCCAACAGAGGTTGGCTGTTGGGCTGTGTTTGTATTGGCAGCATTGGTCATGTACACTAGCTGCCTCTGTTAAAATGTAACTATTAGCAAATGAAATTAAATACTTCAGTTGCCTAGTAACTAATCCAGTCTGAGTACGAAGCAAAAATAGAATAGATAAATTTAGAACTTTTAGGCCACGTGCCAAGCAAAATATTCTTGTTTGTATCCTTTTGATCATCTGCCATTTGAATGGAAGGAAGAATATTTTAGTGTCAAATAGGCAACATTTGTGTTGACCTTGCTTGCTAAAAGTGAATACCCCTTGACGACTAAACATATATGAGAGATAGACAGGCTTCCCAAGGACCTCTAGCCACATTAGCCCCCAAAATTGCCAAGGAGGGGCAGGAGCAAGAAGAAGCTCTGATTAACTACTAGGAATTTATTTTTTCTGACTTAGTTAAAAAGCCAAAGGGCATTATATGATTTAAGCCACCTTATTCTATTAGAAGAAAAGTATAAACCATCTGTTTTACCCATTTCCATATAAAACAAAAACATCATTTTTCCTCCCAAAGCAGCTTTTGAGCAAGACAGCAAATTAAGAAACAGTTTAAGATTATTTTGTACATGAGGTAATTACTGAGATCATATAATAGTGAAGTTTAAAGACATACCATGACAAATAAATTGACACTAAATGTGATGTCAGTTACTTCAAATCTGACTTTTTTCTGCCTCTTCAAAAACAAAAACCCACTAACAATTGCCTGTATTTACAGATGACATATCTCAGCATAGAAAGTAAAAAAAAGAACATGAAAAGTTATTCCTTCCAAAATAAAATAATTTAAAGCTTAATGCAGAGTTGTAAGAATAGTGCAATGAAACCCTCTTGGACTCTGGACCCAGACTGATTGCTTTACCACTTCTCTCCCCCTTCTCTCATACACACACACACACCCATATATACTAATATGCTTGCACATTTTTCCCCAAACTATTTGAGAGTTAGTTTATCTTTTTAGCTTGTATTTCCTGAAAATATAACCAAATACAGTTATCCAATTCAGGAGATTTAACATTGATATAATAGCAAGTGTATTAGTATTGTGTTGATACTGGGTCACAATCCATATTCAAATTGTGCCCTTTGCCTCAGTAATAGCCTTTCAAGCAGTGTCTTTTCCCTCCATCCAGGATCCAGTCCAGTAGTGCTCATTGTGTCTGGCTGTTAGGTCTCTTTGATCTTCTATAATCTCAAACAATTCTGCAGCCTAGCTTGTCTTTCCTGGCATTGGCATTTCTAAGAGAACAGAGAAGAGGGAGGGGGGTGGGAGGATGGGTTAGCCTGGTGGTGGGTATTGAGGAGGGCACATTCTGCATGGAGCACTGGGTGTTATGCACAAACAATGAATCATGGAACACTTCATCTAAAACTAATGATGTAATGTATGGGGATTAACATAAGACTAAAAAACAAACAAACAAACAAAAAAAACAAAACAAAAAAAACAAAAAAGAACAGAGAAGATCCCTCATTTGGGGTGTTTCTGATGTTTTGTCATGATTAGAATGAAGACACATCTTTTGATCAATAATCGCAATCTTCTTTTGGATAATCTAGGTCCTTAAGAGGTGTGTCCAGTAGCTGATGGCTGGCGGACCTTACCTTGCAGCCCTGGCCACCCAGGCTGTGTGTGCCAAGGGCTCTGTCTAGTGTCACCACTCAGCACACAGTAGGCATTTTCTAACACAGTATCCAGGGGCTCATTCCAAAATAGGCAAGCAGCCATTTCAGCTTGAAACCTATTTTTTCCCTCCTAAGTGTTTCAGAGATGTAAAAGCTCGTGAAACAAAAGGCCACATACATTAGCAAAAACACTGAGGCTATCTAAATGTTCTTCTGCCGCTGATAGTTAGCAAGTTACATTTTTTTTTAAAGATTTTATTTATTTATTTGACAGAGAGATAGAGAGAACAAGTAGGCAGAGAGGCAGGCAGAGGGAGAGGGAGAAGCAGGCTCCCCACCGAGCAGGAAGCCCGATGCGGGGCTCGATCCCAGGACCCTGGGATCATGACCCGAGCCGAAGGCAGCCGCTTAACCGACTGAGCCACCCAGGCGCCCCTAGCAAGTTACATTTTTAAACTGAAAGGTTGGCTGAGAAATTGAAGGTCTGAGAATTAGGAGTGTACATCACTGGCAATGCAGAGACATTTGTCAACAAGACTTAGGAGAGACGTTCACCGGGCGCCTGGGTGGCTCAGTTGGTTAAGCAACTGCCTTCGGCTCAGGTCATGATCCTGGAGTCCCGGGATCGAGTCCCGCATCGGGCTCCCTGCTCAGCGGGGAGTCTGCTTCTCCCTCTGATCCTCCCCCTCTCATGCTTTGTGTCTCCCATTCTCTCTCAGATAAATAAATAAAATCTTTAATAAAAAAAAAAAAAAAAAGGAGAGACGTTCACCTCCAGGCCAGTGAATCAGCGTGTAGGCTGCCCGTCTTCAGGTCGAGGCTTGCTGCACACCCAGGTTGTCGGTGATGGGTTAGGTCAGGAGAAGCTTTTGTGGGAAGTGTGGCACACCTGTGTCAGAGTTTATGTTTACACGTGGTTGGATCTGGAGGAAGAAATAGTCCAAGAACTGCTTCTTGTCCTTGGCACCCAAGAGGTTTGTGTCTGTCTTCTAGGCTGCACAGCGTCCAGACCCACAGACACATTATAGATTCTGAACAGGATCACACAGCTCTTCTCAGCCTCTCTCTGTGCACTCTTTGCTTAGTGCATGACTTCCTTCCTTTCTACCTCTCTTTTCTTCTCTTCCTCCCCTTCTTGTCCTTATGCAGTTATTTCTGGTCTCCAAAAATGCAGCCCTGGGACATCATCATAGAGCAGTTGCCTCTAGGCTGTGATGCCAGGGTCTTGGGGCTGCTAACCATGACATTTAGTGCATCCTTCTGTTTTATAACTCGTATCTTAGCCCTACTTCTGAGCTCAGGTTCTCACCTGCTCTTTTTCAGTTTTAATGAGAATCTCCTAAACTGCTTCCTCATGCCTCCTCGGTGCAAAGCCAGGGATTACTGCAGAGATCAAGGAGAGAGTGGGCAGCTCTATGGATTGTTGCTTCCCATTCATTCATTCATTCATTCAACATGCATGTTTTGAGTGTCTGTAATATGCCAGGCGCTGTTCTTGGAGCTAAAGACACAGAGGTGAACAGCTCAGACCCAAGTCCCTCCTCACGGAGCTTATGTCCAGTGGAGGGTCATGCATCATACTGGTAAATAAAGCCAGGAGAACATGGTTGCAGCTGGTGACAAGTGCTGTAATGAGAATCAAACAGGCTAATGTGAAAGAGAGTGGGAAATGGTTAGGGCACTTACCCAGCTCCTCCCCAGGGATGTCCTCTCTGACTGTGGGTTGTGCCCTGGTGCTTCTCTGCCAGACTGCCTGCATGCTCCATCTTCTCCCGTGGGCTGGATCCAAGATGAGTATGTGGGGAGATGCCAGCAGGGCCCCAAAAGCTTCTGGCTGATAATCTATAGGAGAGGCCAAGCCATTTGGAGTTTCTAGGAGACAAAACAGCGTTGTGTACATCTTACAGGCTGATAGTTAGCAAGTTCCTAGGTCAAGGAACTGAGAAAGAGTTCATTTGATAATCTGACCAATTACTTCCTGAAGAAAAAGACTTGTAGTTTGTTGAAGGGGAAGCTTATAGGGCATTATTTGTTTAACCTAATTTTTATATGAAAAAGAACCAGAATAGGTATTTGTCTTGCTTATGCTTTCTAGCCATGATGTGACTATACCGGGGAGTTAATTCAAATGATGTTCTGCAACTCTTAGCGAGTAATTACCATTCCATTCACATTTGCCCCTATAATTGGGCCATATGCAAGTCTCTCTTAGAGTATTTATCTTTCAAATAAAAAGGTAACAGACCAAAATTATGACTGGAAACCAGGTAGGTGTTATTTTTGTCACATCTCATAAAAAAGGTCATGGCTTTGGGCTACTAAGGTGTGAGTTTTTAAAGTGCATCAGGGTAGCCTGGACTGGGAATGAGAGGCAGGAAGAACTGCATCTGTTCAAGGGCTTGACTGATAACAAGCCTCCAGGCCAGCATGATGGATGCTTCGCCTCTGGTGTCAGCCTGAGCTCGTCGTGTCACAGATGTAGCTGTGAGCCATGTTAGAGCGTGTGTTACGGCAAAACCCATGAACCCTTCCTCACGCCTGCTCTGTGCAAAACCGGGGGTATTGCAGAGATTAAGAGGAGAGCCGGCAGCTCTGTGGAACAGAGATGCTGTTTTCCATTCATTCATTCACCCTTTTATCCCACAAGCATATCTTGGGTATCCGTGCTTTCATCATGCTGGACCTCAGCCACTCGTTTGGTAATTTGTTGGGGCAGCGGGGGAGAAAGCAAGGCCGATCTGATGCCTGTGATGGGACAGAACAGCCGCACCAGCCAGGCCACTAGCCCACACGCTTTCGCCCATGGTGGAAGCTTCCCCCGTCCCCCCCAACCCCCGCCCCCCGCGTGAACCTCTGGATGTCTGTGGCCTTGCCATGTCACGAGAGCTGTGGGCTGCTGCAGTCCAGGCCAGGACCCCCAGGACGATCAGGCTGAAGTTCAGTTCCCCTCAGGGAATGCCAGCTGAGGACACGAAGGGAGGACGTGAAGAGCTTCTCTCCTTTCCTTTCCTCTGCTCTCGACTCCTGACTCCAAAGTCCTGGAAATGGCAGAGGCCAATGGAAGGGCTGAAATGAACCCCAGCCAAGGTGGGGGACAGCAGAGGCCTCCCTAGAGACACTGTGGTCCACCTACCCGTCACCAGGGTCAGCAAAGCAAAGCCAGATGGTCACACTTGGAAACAAAGTTCATCAGAAGAGGCAGAACGCTGGAATGGCGCAGTGCGCAGGTTTGATCACAGCAACGCACGACGCATGGACAGGACTCCTGTACCCTGCCTACACTCGGACAGTCCCACTTTGCAGCCTCACGTTTCCAAACAAGCCAAGTGTCCCCATGATTCCCTGCTGCCCTGGATCTCTCCCCCACCCCCATCCTCCATCTCATAGGTCTGCCAGCGTTTGTCTCTCCTTCTCCTGGACCCCAGTGCCTAACCTGGGCCAGCCACAGCACGGACAGTATGGACCACTCACGTTGTGCCTCACCCTGGAGCAGCCTCCTAACTAATCCAGAGAGACAGACCTCCCCCCCCCCAAAAAAAAGAAGAAAAAATAAACGATCTTCTATCTCCGAGAGCCTTATTTTGATTTTTCTGATACAATGTGGAAGTCTCCCGAAAGATACAAGTGTCAACCTGAGGATCCAAAGGTGGCGAGCGTTGTCCATGCACTGTTGTGCTGGCGCTCGTCAGAATCCAGCAGGGAGAGGCATTGTCCCTTGGTAATTATGCGCAGCCATTAGCATGCATTCATTCTTTGTCAGAAGCCTTTGGTGACGGTCTCTCTCCCGAGAAACAGCTCCTGTGGTCTGCAGTTAGTTAGATGGCCGCAACGTACCTCCCCGAGGGAGATGCCGCCGATAACACCATATTAAAGGCAGAGTTGCTTGGGTTTTGTTGGTGGGTTTTTTTGTTGTTGTTCATCTCAGATGCTGGCAGAGTGTTTATTATAATTTTATAGACACGGCTCACAAAAGCTTCACTCACAAAGGAAAATTAAATGTTAAGGTTTCACGGATGGTGGTGGCGGGGTGGGGGCTGCTAAGCTGCAGAAGGTTGGGAAGGATAGGGGAAGTGTCATTTCCTTTCCTTCAGGAAAGAAAAATATGGGGTAAGCCATAAACATAGCTTCATTCCCAAGCCAGCAATTCTTACACTTAATATGTTTTGTCAGGCAAGTCTTCAATACAGATTAAAATGAAATGCCAAGTAATTTCCACCTCTCGGCCGCTCATGTCTGTGAACAATGAAGAGTGTTTTGGATGAATGTCAGTTAATGGCACTTGTACGCTTATAGATTTAGTCACGGCAGCAAGGACTAAGGAGTGGGGGGACGGGGCTGGGGGCTATCGTGTGTGAAGAGAGGAGGGACAGGGAAGATTGTTCCATAATCCCTTTCTGACTGCTTTGGTTCATGACAACCCAAATTGAAAGTGAACCAAAAACAAAATCAGGCCAAGATAAGGTGGCCCTTTGTTGTTAGAGGCTCAAAGCATCAAAGATGATTTCCAAGAGCTGAGTCTGCTCGGAGGAGGAGTTCTGTGCATTTAGGATGCTTTGTCAGGCAGATTCTATTTCCGTGGAAAGAAAGGGGGCAGCTGCATTGCTGGGGCCAAGCCTCTGGGTCCGCTGGTGTCTTCACCACAAATCTCAACAATTGCACCTGAGTCTGTTCCCTTCCTCCTCGCTTCCATCCTGACAGAAACCAGACGATGCAAAACCCACGGGCTGAGTCACATTACCTCCTTTCCCCCACACATCACTGCCCTTGCAACTTTGCATCCTGAATCCCCAGGGTGGGGTGAATTAGAAGAGCAGGAGAAAAACGAGCGCCAGCAGAATTCTGCCACCCAAGGATTGAAATAAAACCTCACCTTCCTCATGACTGGCATGTGCAGCATGCTTATTTCTCTCATCCTGTTCTTCAGCTGGATTGGGAAGATGTGGTTTTCACTTACCCCCTTATTTTTCAGAATAGGAGCTTTAACTTGAGGTTGCGGACTAATTTTACGGTTGTATAGGTAACAGTTAACACTTTTGTCTGGCAATCATTGTGAAGAAGTCTCTGTGCTCCAAGTCTAGTAGGTTAAATTGGTTTTCCCTTCAAGAGAAAAGGCTAGCAAAGGCCAGCTGATTAACTCGACCTGGGTGCTTACATGTTCTGTGCTTGTTTTTTGAATCACTGGTTACCAAATCTGGAAGCATCCAACCCAGTTCTCTCAGAATCAGAAAGGAACTCTTGCAGGGATGCTTGGGACATGCAGAAACATTCTCTTCCTGTGACCAGAAGGAGTCCCAGGGGCCAGGAGAATAAAAACAGATGTGTCAGGCTCAACTGTTCTCACTCTGAGTTGATAGCATTTACACCCTGTGCTCATCTGGATCAGTCCCCACAGCGAACCTCCGAGGGTGTCACCGTCCCATTTTACCCTGAGGACACTGAGCCCACATGGCTTTCCCCAGACCCCCACAGAGAGAGGAATCAAGCCTCTGGGTCTGTCTGACCCTAGGTCCCAGTTCTCCACCAAGGCCTTATTTTTAGGAAAGTTTTCCACTATAACTCAGAATTGAGCTTACTTGCTAAAAAAAAAAAAAAAAGGTTGGGAAAAGAAGTAGCTCTCATTATGCTTATATACGGGTGCTGAAATGTTCTAAAAGTTTTAACCTTGTTTCCTTTGGGTCAATGTCAAGCACGGTGTCTGCAAGTGACTCTGTTGGACAGAGGATTGTTTTGCCTGTAGGAAGTCGGTACTTAAGTGCATTTCAGAAGCAGCATCAGGGTTTACATTCTTAGATAATCCAAAAGCCCCATTTTACTGCCAGTTCCAGGCTTTTCAAAACTCAAGTCTAAAGCAGGAATAAATGGAATGGCTTGAGTTGGCCTCCCCTCTGCATCCAGGGAATTTGGAAAAGCAGTGGAGAGGAGGCAGACTGCCAACCTTCGAGAAAAGGAAGGGCAACATCTCCTGACAGCATTGGGGGGCTGGAGGACTGTGACCAGAGCCCAGGTTCTACCCCATGACTGATCCGGAGCCCCTTCTTCCTCCTCCCCTCACTGTATGCATGCTCAGAGGCATGCATTGTTTTCTCCCATCTGGGGAGTGAAAACAAACCTGTCTGTCACCAGGGCACATATGGATGTGGGGGGGGAGCACAGGGATGAGGCCTCATCTCCGTTTCCTCACACATAAAATGCGGGCAATGATACCTCCCTCCTGGGAGTCTTGGAGAGGTTTGGAGGGCATCTGGACCACCCGGCACAGTCCAGCTTGGGAAGGTGGCATTCCAGAAGCTGCCAGCTTGCCCAGACATCGCTATCCCTTCCCCGCAAACCCAAAATGGTCTCTCTTTGATAACCATTCAAGATCTTTTGACATTTGGAGGGAATAGAGAGGTGGGAGTGTATGGTACTGGGAGGTGAATATCAGGGCCCAGCCTGCAAAGACAGTTTGAGAGGCAATTCTGAAAAGCAGTGCTATCAGGTCAGAGAACTCCAGGCATTTCCTCAGGCTCTTTCCTCTGGGACCTTTTCATGATCAGAAGGACTCTTTAATTTCAAAATCAAAATCTCTGGCAAAACACCAAAATAGAACTGAGCACCTCAGTCAGCAAATTGCTTCCTAAGGAACTGTCTCCACAAGTGGAAACTCTGATGGTAACTAAGGGAGCAGAAGGAGTTGGGGCCCAGGAGCCCTGCCTCCACCAAGGCCCCAGCCCCATGGGGTAGGCAGAGTGACATCTGGTCCCCAGGGCACAGGAGTGGGGAGGGCACAGGAGTGGGGAGAGCCCAGGAGACACATTCTTCCGAAAGGATTGCAAGATCTTGCTAAATTGTATTGGTGAAAGCCTGAGAAATGTCCAGGAATGGATTCTAAGGGTGTTAGACTAAGGAGGATGGAAGAAAGAGATTCTGAATTTAGGTATTAGCTCAAACAGGTGGAAGTGGCTCTAAAAGATTGCTTTGCTGATTGGCCATAAGTTGGACTCAATGGTTCTACATTCAGTAAGGTTCTAGAACTTCCCTGGCATAATGCAGAAGGAAGGACTGAAAGGCTTAGGAAGCCTGGGAGGTTGGGGTAGATTTATCATGTGTGCCCTGCACACCCACTTCCTCACCGCTCCCAGAGTAGGCTCAGAGGACACTCTGCTAAGGCCCTGAGAAATCTGTTAGTAAGGCAAGCACAACTGCCTTGAAGAACTCTGTGGGAGCCAAGCTCTATAGGCTGGGCATGCTGGGGTCACTGCGTGGCAGAAACCAAGGACAGAACTTAACCTCCAGAGATAAGGTCACAGTAGCCTAATGAGCATCAGAAAGTTTTCTCGATATTGCTATCCAGCTCTCCTACCAACATTCATTGTATAATGTTTCCTTTCTCCATTATCTTTCTGTGATTTCACTATAGAAACACCTGAACACTGTGTAGCCTATGTTGGCTGTGACTCAACTGGATGCCTCTACTTTGATCCTTTTTAATTTTTCTTCCTAATGTTTGATATTGGAGAAAAACACTTCCAAGAACATAATGGGTTCTACGAACAAGTTATCCTTTGGCATAATGAACTCTGAGCCCAGGGGCATTATTTAGAAGGAATGTTCCAAAGGGTACACCACTCCTCCAGGGATCCCCAAGACAGAGTGCTATAGGACCTCCCCACGTGGCATTTGGGTTATTTCTGCAGTGAGCTGCCAGTGACAATGATGATGATGACGATGATGATGATGGTGATGGTGATGATGATGGTGATGGTGGTGATGGTGATGATGGTGATGGTGATGATGGTGATGGTGGTGATGGTGATGATGGTGATGATGGTGATGGTGATGGTGGTGATGGTGATGATGGTGATGGTGATGATGATGGTGGTGATGGTGATGATGATGGTGATGGTGGTGATGGTGATGGTGATGGTGGTGATGGTGATGGTGATGATGGTGGCTGTGAATATTTCTTGAGCCTGTGGATTATCTCTTTTATTCTCTCTGACAGCCAAGGAGGAGAAATGTTGTGATAGTCCTTATTTTACGGATGAGGAAACCGTCAGCTCATCATTGGCAGTCTGTCTCACCGACCTTTACCCTTTACCCTTCCACCCCAGGTACCACGCAGGCTCTCTGGGAGTCCCCTCCGAACTCCAGCCACCCTGCCCTCTACTTGATGAATACTAGGTGGTCAGACACTCAGAAGCAACCACAAAAGGTGGGCAGTGTTTTACAGTTAAATGTGCTGAGGCATTGGCGGGAGGTGAGTGGATTTCATAAATGGCAAAGCCTCACGTGGACATGTTGTCTTGTTCAATTATAATAATCTGGTTCCCTGTTCTGTGTGATGCAGCTGAGGCTTGGGATAGATGAGTGAGTGCCTCAGGATCATTTAGGACTGACTGATGGTAACTCTCACCTTCTGACTCCAGGGCTCCCCCAGAAGAAGCAAGGTCATAATCTCATATACCTCCATAAGCTGCCCATGGTCCTAATAACAAGTGATTCAAACTGGAAGAGATGTTTGGAAATGTCTGCCAGTGCTCTGGGTGTTACTATCCTTCTGGCGGTCAGCCTGCTCCCCTGAACTTCCTGCCCATTCAGTCTGAGTCAGTGTTGTGGACAAGCTGCCTCATTCCACATTACCATTTCTTTGCTGGTCTGAACCTATTGCAGGAGTAAAGAAAATAAAAAGCATTAACTGTGAAATTAGCCCCTAGCAAATTTTTATAAAGATTAATAGGCTGCTCCCCAAAAAAGTTTGCTTTAAGACCCACTGCCTCAGTTTACCCCATCTACAAAATGGGGACAACACTGTGATCCTTTTTGGTGCCTCTTGAGGACAAGGGCGTTGGAAGTCAGGTGTATCCTCAGCTGAGAAGACAAGCATTGCAGAGGGTCTTCTCTTTCCAGCCCTTTTCAGTTTCCTTTGAAAGCACCCCCCCCCCAACTTCTCCTGGGATCCCAGATCTTCAGCTGTTGCCTCTGAGAGTGAGAAAACAAAGGAATAACATCAGCTAGGTTGTGGGCTTGGTGCTTTGTCTAAAGAGTATTATATTGCCATCCTACCTGGTTTTGTTTTATTTTCTTTCTATTTTCTTTTCTTTTCTTTTCTAAGAATGAGGAATGGGGTTAAGGGGAGGATGGAAGGAACAGAGCACCTGGATCCTGAAACAGGAAACTCTTCATCCTCTTGCCATCCGTGCTTAAAAGACCCATGAAAGCATGTCTCTAGAAGCATTGCGTGAAACAAGAGCTAAGAGGCACTTAAAGGCTCTGTGATAATGTTAGCTGTGCCCTGTCAGTATGTGTTAAAAAATACACATGTGCAGGAGAGAATTCCCCACTGATCATGCCCACCACCCCTCCCGAATCTTTTCAGCCCAGACTTAAAACAGCAGGTCAGTGATAAAGTGGGCCTCCTTTAGTATAAAGAAAGGATGCCCCCATGAAATTCCACTGTCCCAAGGTTGCTTTTGCTGAGTCTGACATTGAGTGACTATGAGGGTGGCCAGTTTCTGGAAATTTTTGTAGAATGAAGGAGGCTAGACATCCTGTGTTGTGTCCAGAACAAGGATGGAGATGCTCAGCTGTACCTACAGATAAGTAGGGTTTTGTTTTGTGCCTTATGACGATGTGTTCTGAGTTGGCTGCAGCCTGGCCATGGGCAAGACACATGATGTCTGATTTTGAGGCTCAAGAGTATTGTTATTCCCATGTTAGCAGTAAGGAAACTGAGGCACAGGGTGACCTGAAGCATGTGGACATATTATAAGGCTGTTGAATGCAGCAAGGTCAGATGGGGCCACAGCTGTGAGGATGGGGCTGCATCTTCATAGCCATGCTGATGTCCACCATCCACTGCATTGGCATCCCATGGGGAAGGGGTCCTCGATCTTTCTAGGTCCTGGATGGACCTCTTCTCATAATATTGTCTTTAAATACTTCTATTAAGATACCTAGAGTTTTAAAAGAGCTTAATTTGAAGTCTCAAGGATATTTGTCTAAGTATTCCTCATTCTATTTCATCCAAAAATAATTACACAAAGAATTTTTCTAAATAGTGTTACCAAGGAAGTTGCATGGACCCCCTGATTTCTATCCTCTGCCTTGGTCCATCCCACCTTCCTGTTCCACTGAAAAACCCCCCACTCCCAGCATGTGAGCCCATTCATTTGCAGGAAAGCTGCCCTGCCCCCAGGACTCAGAGGCCAGAGTCCCAGAGGAATTCACTGGCTCCAGCTGATCTCGGGCTCCTTTAGGAGCTAACAGAGGTGGGTCTTTGAGCTACTCCAATAATGACATTCTGCAAAAGTCATGTCCGTGATGTGCCTAGGTCTAGAGTCTGGGGAGTGGACCTTCCAGGAGGCAACTGCTCCAAGCCCCCAGAAGCTGTCAGAAAGATTTAGACTTGTGATTTGTCCTTCAGTTTTGCTAGTGATCTCTAAATAATGGCTGGGTGATCTCCTAACAGACTGTGAACGTGACATTGCAGTGAGCCATCACAGGTGGGCGAGCACAGGTGTGAATATGAGCACCAGTATTTCCCCCAACTCAGGGCTGCGAAGGCAGGAGGGGTGGTGACTCATCATTCTCAGAAGCCTGTTCCCGTTATCTTTTCTGGAGTGTTTTGTGCTGTTGTAGAGGTAGTTCATTCTGTTCAACAGAACCTCCCTTTGCTCCTGTGTTAAACCACATTTCATTAAAACATTTTCTTTCTCCACAACTACATTAGTTGCTGCATTTTTTAAGAGATCATTTCTTGGGAGAAGTCTTGGAAAGAAGAGAATACAGACCTGGTGTGATAGAGGCCAGGGGTTGGGGGAAGGAGCAGGAGTTAAAAAAAAAAAAAAAAAAAGAAAGAAAAATCAGGTCTGTACTGAGAACCAGAACTGCCCAGCAAGACCTTTGAAGTCTCAATGCCAGTCAAGGTTTTCAAACAACAACTTCTGTTCTTTCCCAAGAAAAGCTGCTTGGTCAAGCCTCTCCAATATCTATTTTGCCTGACAAGAAACGTTTTGTCCTCTGCAATGGAAATGCCAGGAGTCAAGACAGGAGGGGCACACAGGAGCAGAGAACAGCCCACCTGACTGGGGTGGGTGGCGGGGCTGGTCCTCAGCCCAGCCACTGCTGTGTGGGACGGGGATGCTCAGGCGTGGTGGGAGGGCGTCTCCCCAGTCCTGGGCAGGCAGCAGGAGAGGAGAAAAGAGGAGAGGAGAAGAGAGGAGAAGAGAGGTCAGCAACCCCGTGGATGCCTCAGCTCTGGTCATTGGGCGATGAGGCTTTGTGTTCGAGAGAAAATGGGAGACAGGACTGGCTTGTTCGTTTATTAATAGGCGTTTGTCACACACCAGGTTAGGAAATAATCCCCCTATTGTCATTATGTCTTAATCCTCCTGTTGTCAATATGTCTTCCAAGGCTTGCAGGGGAGGGAGGCGCTCAGAGAGAAATGCAGATGGGTTTCTCTTTATACAATGGGGCATGGCCCTAAAACAAAATGTGTCTCAAACGTGATATTTAAGGAATGGAGGAAACTTCCTTTTAAGTGGAGTTCTAGATCTCTTGGAGAAGTCACTCCTTATATGGTTTTTATATCAATAGAGGCTTCTGGGTATTGGGCTTCTTTAATCAAGCTTTTTCTGTACTTTGCTTGGATCCCAAAATATTAAAAAGCAGCATCATTTAGGAAAGGCAAGGAGCTGACAACCCTTTTGGAAGCTCTTAGTGCCTCAAGTAAGTCTTACCCACGTCTGAAAAATGCATGTGGGACTCCCAGCCCCCGGATCGTACCCTCGCACACCCCTCTGAGACAAACCTCGTCACTGAGATGACCCCAGTTTTTAAAAAATGCAACAGCCTTCGAGCATTGTCAAATTCAATGAAGAATTACAAAAGCAGAGTCCCAAGAGCAAAGTCAGAAACAGGCCTTTTTCAATCATATGATTGTCAGTTAAATCTTTTAGAGTAGAGAAACCTAAGCACTTTCTATCCCTCTGATGGGACCTGAATGCTGAGTACCTCTCTAGAACTATTGAAGGGACAGGAGGTAGCCAACTTTCATTTAGCTAAAAAGAAACAGGAAAAAAACCAAAAAAAACCCCCACAACTAAGATACCAAATTCACCGTAGAAAAGAAGAAATCCATGATGCTAGGTAGCATTCAGGGCAAAAATGAATTTTCTGGCAATGAATCAACCACTAAAAAAAGCTTCCTGCAGGGTGCCTGGGTGGCTCAGTTGGTTAAGCGACTGCCTTCGGCTCAGGTCATGATCCTGGAGTCCCTGGATCGAGTCCCACATCGGGCTCCCTGCTCGGCAGAGAGTCTGCTTCTCCCTCTGACCCTAACCCCTCTCATGTGCTCTCTCTCATTCTCTCTCTCTCAAAAAAATAAATAAAATCTTTAAAAAAAAAAAAAAAAAAAAAAAAGCTTCCTGCAGCCCATGGCACTGAGCAGCCTTCTCAAACATGTCCTGTGCTTATTATTCTGCTCCCAGCCTTTATCTCCCCCACCCCGCCCCAAGGCTGCCCTCAGATACAGCAATTCAGTGCAGGGAGGAGCTTTGCCTCTGTGAGATTAATCACCAGCAGGGGCCACACGTGTCTGGCTGGGATGTGTGATCCTGCTGGAGGAAATGCAGTGGGAAGCTAATGCAGCCTCTTATTCAGTAAGCAAAGTTCAGAGCTGTTTGCATTCTGCTAGGTAAGCATGACTCTCTCAAGACCCAAGCTAGATGGACTACCCACTCAGCAGGAATTCTTGCCAAGGCAACAACACACAGTTGTGCCTCAGTGGACTTGCCTGAGCCATGGAGGCCCGAGAGTCAGAACTGCTCATTTTGCAAATAGCATGATTCCATCATGTTCTAATTACACAAAGTATTACAAACCCATTCTATTCAAGAGATTGGCAAATGAAAACCGGATTAAGATCTGTGCAGTAGACTTGAGGTCTATAGGATTTTTCTAATCGCTGGAGGGTGCTAGATGCTGGAGTTTCCTAATTTTTGCAGAAAAAGAGTCTTGGGGTTTTATAGGGATTTTTGTCATTTCTCCCTTCCCCATCCCCCTTAAAACTCAAGTATAGGATTTATGAACAGCTAAAATGAAAAGGAAAATATTGCATTTGGCATAGCTATAACTTGGGACAAATAAATGCTAAAGCGAGTGGTAATTCAAGAGGTCTACCTTGCCTCAGATGCCCGCAGAAGAAATGGTATCGTGCCAAAGATGTATCTTATAGCAGCCTAGGGGCCTGGAGAGCCAGTAACTCTGGGCTCAAACCACAGCTGTGTGGCCACTTTCTGGCTACAGCTTTGGGTAAGTTCGTTGTCATTTCCAAGCCTCCATTTTATTTATTTATTTTTAAATAATTTAGTACTTTTATTTCTCCATTTTCTTAAAGTGGGAAATTGGTAAAATAGTACTATGTCACCTCAATCAGAATTCAACCAGATAATGGAAGTGAAGCATCAGGTCTGGTAATGAGTACATAGTAAGTCCTTCACTAATGCTTGGACTTTATTTATTAGGAGACCCAGCAGGATCCAGGAGAAATAAGCGGTGGTTGGTGCCTAGGCTGCCAAGGGAGGCATATACCCTTCCCAGTAGCAAAATACTCTTCTTGCATCAAGAGCAAAATCCTGTCTTGAGACATCCAGTACCAAACAGGTTTAATCCTCTGCCCTCAAGGTTATCATAAAAGGGTCTAAGTGCTCATATCAGAATGCACACTCAACTCTGTCCAAACACGGGGGCAGTTTGAAACCTACATGTGCACACCATCACTCAAAAACCGCTCATTCCTGGGGTGCCTGGGTGGCTCAGTTGGTTAAGCGACTGCCTTCGGCTCAGGTCATGATCCTGGGGTCCCGGGATTGAGTCCCGCATCGGGCTCCCTGCTCGGCAGGGAGTCTGCTTCTCCCTCTGACCTTCCTCCTCTCATGCTCTCTGTCTCTCATTCTCTCTCTCTCAAATAAATAAATAAAATCTTAAAAAAAAAAAAAACCGCTCATTCCCATATACAGGATGGTCCGTACACATACAACTGCTTTTTCCCCACTCACTATAATATACACATCCTTTCATCACTTTAAATTGCCACGTAGTTAGTTAACCAGCAACTTCTGGATGTTTAGATTCTTTTTCCCTTGTTTTTTTTTGGGTTTTTTGTGGGGTTTTGTTTTTTTGTTTTTTTTTTTTTTTGCTATCAGTAACTTTGCAGTTAGCATCCTTAAACATCTTTGCACACTTTTTCTGAGAATGAAATCCTAGGAGGGGTATTGTCAAGTCAATTATACTTGTTTTAAGGACTTTTGTTTCATTTTGCTGAATTATTTTCTTTTTTTTTTTCTAAAAGATTTTATTTATTTATTTGAAAGAGAGAACGAGCACAAGCAGAGGGAGAAGCAGGCTCACCAAGCAGGGAGCCCATGCAGGGCTTGATCCCAGGACCCTGGGATCATGACCTGAGCCGAAGGCAGACATTTAACGACTGAGCCACCCAGGCGCCCCTTGGCTAAATTATTTTCAAGAAAGAAGGCAATTAACACTGTACAAACAATACGTGAAAATGCCAGTCTCCTCATATGCACACCAACTGGACTCAGTAAATTTTTAATCTTTCAGTAGCATTTTGAACAGCCTATAGCAGTTGAATTTGGATCATTAGATAAAGCAAAACACCTGAGGACATTTCTGTATTTTCTATAATGGCCTTAAACTATTTAGGGGAATTCTTTTTCTGCTCTCTCTCCCCTCCTTCCTTCTTTCCTTCCTGCCTGTTTGCCTGCCTTTCCTTTTGAATCATAGCTGCATTGACATATTTTTCATATTTTAATGGTCAAACAGCACTACGGAGAATAGAAGCCTGGTGCTATCTTAGAAAGTTAAACATTCACAAGTCTATGAACCAGGCATCCACGCTGGAAACACTTGCACAAGGGCATGAGAGTACCCAAGAGTGCACACAGCAGCCCTATCCGCCAACCTAAGGAACCGACCTAACTGTACATGTTCAGGAAAACGGATGAGTAAACAGTGCTATATTCCCACAGGGGACTGTCATGCGGCAGGGAAATGCAAGGGAAATGGATGAACCATCACTAAATGCAACCATGTGGATGAATCTTGGAAACAACTTTGAATGAAAATAGCAAGTTGCAGAACATTAAGTCCAGTATGATACAATTTGTATAAAGCTCAAAAGCAAACAAACTTAAATTACATATTGCTTAGGGGGACATACATATGTGATAAAAGCATTTTTTCATCAGATAAATAAAAAACTAAAGAAAGGGTGCCTGGGTGGCTCAGTCGGTTAAGCATCTGCCTTCGGCTCAGGTCATGATCCCAGGGTCCTGGGATTCGAGCCCCGTCTCTCTGCTCTCTGCTCAGCGGGGAGCCTGCCTCTCCCTCTCCCTCTGCCTGCCACTCCACCTGCTTGTGCTCTCTCTGTCTGTCAAGTAAATAAATAAAATCTTAAAAAAAAAAAAAAAAAAAACTAAAGAAAACCCACTCATAAGTCTTAGCAGGGCTCAGACTAGAGGTGGAAGCTCACAACGAGGTTGGATCATATTGGTGGGCAATACCTTGCTCTCTTGCCCCACAAGGAGCAGAGGTCCCCACTTGCTCACAGCAGTAACTTGGTGGACAACGTAAGCATTATTGGCCCCCTCCCCGTCACCTCCCCAAACCCAGCTGTGCATCGGTGTCCCGTGTTAAGTGTATTTAAGAGCACCCGTGTTTTGAACAGGTGCAGCAGGGACTCTGTAGGGGTGAGGGCGTTCGGGGTAAGAAATGAGCCAGGCTGGTCTATGATCTAACAGCAGTGAGTAGAGCTTCATGCCTTGCGCTCACATTGAGCAGCATACCAGCTGCCTCAGCCGTGCTTTTGCCCATAACCCTCACAATCACCCTGCAATGTAGAGCCAAGCCCCCCATTTCTAATGTCAGGACTGTGAGAGTCTCAGAGGTTGAGTACCTTGTCCAGGGTCAGGTGGTAGCAGAGCCAGGACTCAGTCCCCAGGAATCTCACCAGAGACCCCTGTTTATCCACCCTAGAATGCCTCTTCACACCCAGCGGAGCTGCTGGGTATAACACAGACACCAGTGGTAGGGACGCTAGAGAGGTCTCCTTGTAGCCAGATTTCTGTAATTCGCAGGCAAGAGAATGGAGTTTACATCTGTAGACCCTAAAAGACATGCCCATGTGGAATTCTACCACGTACTTTGCATATGTGCTATAGTAAGCTAATGACAGTGAGTTTTGACAAATTGCACAATCTATGCTACGACTGATTTGCATCTACCCACTGCCTGCTATATGTGTGTGCGCCCGCGTCATTCAGTGTGATTCACATGTATTAACTCACTGAATCTTCACAGCAGTTCTATTCACTGGGTGCTGTGGTTATGCCCATTTTACAGAAGAGGAAAGTAAGTCCAGAGAGGTAAAGCAATTTGCCTAGTTGTTGCAGAGGTAGAAAATGGTCCAGCTGGGATTTGAACCTGAAGGAGCAGTACCCTCTGGGGCCTGGAGGCGCTTTCCCCTAGTCGGGTGCATGCCAGACAAAGGTGCTTGCAGGAAGGGGTACACCTCTTCTAATAATCCATGTTAATGGTCCCACTAATCTGTAAAGAGGTTTGCATCAAAAATAATGCGTGATATGTATTCACTCCATTCAGCCATCTTCAGGCCTTGGAGAGCCTAGGAAAAAGACACGCTTAGCAGATTTTCCTGTTTAACCCTTTCCATTTTCCTGTTCAGCTGGCAGCTGGGTGAGGCTACTGGAAAGAGTCTGGAGGCCCGCTGAGAACCTTGACATTCTTGTCTGAACGACATTGGCAATGGCAGCTGTCCAAACACTGTGGTTGACTTTCAAACCATTTAATTGAAACCATATTTAAACTTTAAAAAAAAAAAGAGGAAGAGGAAGGAAGGGGTGGATGCCAGAATAGGAGAAAGATCTTGGCAAAAAAACCTCATCTGCACTTTTTCCACCATCGGATTGACCAGACAGGGCCACAAAGCTGATACAACAGGATTAGCAAAATTGCATTGTTGGACATAGGCACAGCGTGACATGTGCTACAGCAAAGGCATTTGGCAGCATTAACCTGCCAAGGATAAAGATGTAGCAGACAAGGGGCTGAATTAATGGACTGGCATGACGGAAGCGGGGAAATCTATTTGCATGCAATATTAACTGTGCTAATAAATTCTGAGCTGCGCTTGGCGGGCCAGGCAGGCCTCGAACCAGGAGTTTTTATTTTGAAGCCCACCTGGAAGGCACCGGCCAAGATGGGCTAAAGAAAGCAGAATTCACAGCTTGTGTTTGGGTTTATTTTTGCCATCATCCTAGAGTAGGCATGTTGTCTTAAATGCCTGTAACAGTATTTGTGACTACTGACTGTGCAGGATGATCCTAATACCTCAGAGCTTGGGTGCCAAAGAGTCCTCCACTTAGAGGGTTATTGTCTATGAAAAAGCAATGAAGAAACGTATGTACAACACACTATAGAAAATACCTACCTAGAGTGGGTTGTTTTGCCTGATTTGTGTATTCTGATTCCCTGAACATCAGGATGGGAACAAGGTGAGCAAATGAGACCGCCCAGGGTGCAAAATTTTAGGAGGTGCTCACAGTCAGCATCTGAGAGCAGGTGACTCACTCCCCTCACGCTGGCCCTGCCCTGCTGAAAGTGACCACGGGAACAACGTAAGATACACCTGTTCAAAACACGGTGCTCTTAAATACACTTAACACGGGACACCGATGCACAGCTGGGTTTGGGGAGGTGATGGGGAGGGGGCCAATAATGCTTATGTTGTCCACCAGGTTACTGCTGTGAGCAAGTGGGGACCTCTGCTCCTTGTGGGGCAAGAGAGCAAGGTATTGCCCACCAACTCCATTGTGTCACTGGTGGGGGCTGCTTGAGGATGCCAGCTCCCTGACATCCAGCTGACACGCTCCTGCTCCTGATCCAAGGAAGCCCCCAGACCTACCACATCCTGGATATGGGAACAGTGGTGCTGGACACCAATAGAACCTGCCACGTGGGCAAGATTTAATTTGCCTCTGAAGATGCTGAAGCTGTATCAGATTCCCACTGCTCTGAGGCTCATTAGGAATGTCAGTTTTTAACAGAGCCCTAGATTTCAAGCAGTCATCCCCAAATCTGGTTTATGGGAGTCCCTGGGTTGGGGGATGGATACCTGAGCTTCACTCCCAAACCAGCTAAAACAGGATCTGGAGTGGGGGCAGGACCCCACCGCGCCAGCCAGACTGGGGCTGATGTCAAAGGCTGAATGGGTCTGTGGTGACCCTTGTTCAACCAGGGGAGGTGGTTGAAGAGGAACACCCTGCATTTCTGTTGCTGTCATCTTTTTCCAGAAGTAACAGGCAGAAAAGCGGTTCGTTGATTTGAGACCTCTGATGTTACAAAGCTTAGATAAATGCTATGTCCTAGGGATTGCCAACGCAAGTGATCATTATGTGACTAAAAACAAAACAAAACAGAATTAGCTGGCTTGACCCTACCAAGTGTGTAGTGAAGGACTAACATCAGCAGGCCTGGATAGAAGATAATGAGATAAAAGGCTTTGGCTAAAATTGGTGCAGAATTTTGGAACACCAGAAATCTTACATTCTCTTAGAATGCCCCTGGGGTCTCAGGAAGGCAGAAGCAGGTAAGAAGGCCCTGCGGTGGGAGAGGACCAGGTGTGCTACTCCACGTGTCTGAATGACACAAGAGCCCCCAGCCCTGGGGCAAGTGGGGATTGCGGTCAAGCCCAAGGCCACTCACCAGGTCACATGCCCTGTTAGAGGTCTGCGTCTGCCCAGGGAAAGGGGTACCTTCTCGAGCTCACAAAAGGCTCCCTCCACAGGAAAGGCCCGATTGTTTACATTTCAGAAGGCACCATATGGCCTAGCCTTGTGTTCCAAGGTCTGAAAGAAAGGGAGTGCAGCTAAGTCCACAGGGAGAGGAGGTGATGGTGGACAGTACAGGGGGCTGAGCCACCACGACCTGTGGGATTTCACAAGGAATTTGGATATTATTCTGGGTGTGATGGGAAGGGAAGAAAGGTTTGAAGTAGCAGAGTGACATGCTCTAATTCATGTTTTAAAAGGATCACTCAGGCTGCAGAGTGAAGAATGACTCAGAGGGACAAGTGCATGCGTATGGTGCTGTCCTGGTGAGGGGGTGGGGGTCTGCTAGGGGTGCAGGGTGGCCATGGAGATGAAGAAATATAGTTCAATGGCAAAATATTGGGATTTCTGGACACTTGTGATTCATAGGGAACAGGAAGGACAAATCGTTCCCACTGGTGTCCACAGCTTCCCAGCTTTGGAGAACTTCCTCACTGAGTGAGAGTTCACTGAAGCTCAGAGCCCTTGTGTTCCAGGTGCTGTGTGGTACCCAGCTACCAGGTGACTCCACGATGGCCTCTGTCCTTGGGATTGCTGTCTCCTAAGACAGGACTGAAGCCCGGAGCAGTAATGGACACAAAAGGTACGAGAGTCATAGATGCCAGGCCAAGAGCTCAGGCTGAGCAAGGGGCCAGGAGGACCTTCTTGAGGGCTGACCCTGGAGCCCAACTACGGGAAGAGGAGGATGCTGGGTAGAAAGAGTCAGGGGCATTCAATCCACAGAAGCATGCACATGTGGTATATTGTGGGCATTCCTGCTTCAGAAAAGGGGGCGGTGGGGCGGGGAGGGGGTGACAGGTAGGGCAGGCAGGGAAGTGAGGAGCCAGAGGACCTGAAATTATCCTGGGCACGAAATGGGCCTTGGAGAAATTACGCCAGATTAGACTGACCCTCGGGAAGAATCTCTCTGATTCCCTGTATATCAGTGTGTGGTCAGCCTAGAGGCAGGGAGCTGAGTTAGGAGATCAGCAGTCAGTCTCTAAATATAAAATTATTTATTACAAAATAGCACTGTGTATGCCCCTAAGATTCTTAGTGCCATTTCAGTTTATCTGAGGGATTCATCTAACTGCTTGGAAAAGAGTCATTGGACCACAAAAGTCTTAGTTTAAATCATACATTCACCCAACCAGTATTTATCAGGTATCCCTATGTGGCCAATGCTGGGGACCCAATGGCAAGCTTAGAACTGAGTGGAAGACACATCATGCATGCTGTCTAACAAGTGCCTTGAAGGAAGAGTACCAGGTGCCTGGGGAGCATGTCAAAGAGGAGTCCACTTTGGTCTGGGAGATGGGAGTCAGTCCAGGAAGTGACTTGGGAGTTGAAGTCTGAAGGAGGAGGTGGTATTAAACTATGCAAAATGGGGAGGGAGGATTCCAGGTGAAGGAAGAGGCTTGTGCAAAGGCCCTGTGATGGGAAAGAATATGGTGTATTTGAGAAGTCAGAAGAGCACAAAGAGGGAGGAAGAAGGCAGTGAAAGATAAGGGGAAAGGAAGAGGGCCAGGCTGCATGGTGCCAACTCCTTGCAAGCACTTGAAGTTACAATATGAAGGTCACTTGTGGCTTTTGAGACAATCATTCCTTCATCTCTCTTTGACACCCTAAGCACTGGTGGGTTCTGGATAGAACCAAGAAGAGGTGGCTGTGGATAGCTGTGTTCATGGCCCCAGCTTCTCACTTAATCCCAAGTCACCCTTTGCCCTGGGATGCAGCAATGGGATAGTGCCTCCCTACGTTCCTGGTGTTTTGACTTCATAGGAGTCTGTGCCGGTTTCAGTTGGCACCAATACAACCTTCCCACGGACACCGTCTTAGCCAAAAAAGCACATTAACTTTGCCAAAGGCTCTGGCCACTTGGCAATAGCAATTAATAGACCCCTGCTTTATTTTACTAGGAACTAATCTCACTTTCTAGAACTTGCTCATTCTCAGAGTAGGTGACTGTTAGTCCTCAGGACAATCTCCTGGACAGTCCAGCACCACTGGAAAGAAAAAATTTGAGATCTCTCTCTACCCAAAGCTCAGAAAGCCAGCCACGTAACTCAGCACCCATACTCATCGAATACACGTGTGATTCAAGCATTTCCTGTATGCAGGGTTTTCTAACCTTATTACACTGTTTTGCAGATATGAAAGCTGAGGCCCAGAAAGTTCTGCCACTGGCCCTAGGAACACAGGGAGGGACAGAGTCCGAATGCACACCCTGGGACCTGGCACAGGCAACCCGCATGTGGTAGACACCTCAGCGTAACAGTGCTGTGGGCCCCACAGGCCCCTGTGTAGACATTATGGCCTAATGTCCCAGCAGGGATTCTTTGATTATAGACATAAGAATCCAGGTGTTTCTGAACTCCAAGGCCACAGTGATTTACATGGCTCAGCTATGGTTGATCAGTTACTCAAACTTTCTGCCTCCCCCAGTTCTGGCAAGAACTTTGGTGGAACTTCTATGCCACATCCAGTGCTAGCAACTTGCCAACTTTGTGTCCCTAAAATAAAGCAGTTTCCAAGATAGATGGCAGCAAGTGGAAAATATTTTTCTTGATTGGGGAGCTAAGAACTGGGCAGCAGGCAGGAGCCATTTTTGGCCAAAGAAGCTTTATTCATTTAAAAGTGTGTGTCGACACCTGGAAATAGGGATTCAACTTCAAATGCTGTTTTCATGTCAGTTTATGTTACAGAATTTCATAGTGGTGATAAAAGCCAGGCAAATACCAAAATGAGAGTTCCAAAGTCATTTTACTGCTAAAACACTCCGTGTCTGCCTGCTGAGCCTGCACAAGGAAGGGCCTGGAAGGTCACCTGCTGACAGAAAGGCAGAGCACAGTGATGGCCTGTGGTTTTCACATTGACCACCTGGTTGCTTTTCAGTCAGGCTCGGCTTTTGTTGGTTTGCACGACAGCTCCAGATCCTCAGTGATCACCCTTATTTTGGGCTTGGAAGGTGTTTCCACCCTTTGGAGGATGAGTCAAGAAATACTCTCCATCCTTGGAGGATTCCATTCAGACTCTGGTTACCCTCAGTGGATGTGGGAGGTACTCCATGCAGCCTCAGGGTGTGGGGACAGACAGATCCAAAGGGAGGATGTAGGGGGTCTTGGCAGAGTTACTACTCAGAACATGCAGTGAGAATGGTCTCTGGTTTCTGTGTCTGGCAACGCAGTAGCGGGATCCCTGCATCCCTGCCCTGGACATTTCAGGGGGGAAACCTCTTTACTCAAAACTTGACCTTAGAAATGTTTGGTCCCCATTCCACCTCCCAAGGCAGAGATATGTAAGCTGGGGGGGGTGGGGAGGGGGGTTCCCTTTGAGAATTTGAGGAAGGCAGTACAGCCCCTTCCCAGAAAGGCACCAGCGCACGGCTCCCTGGAGCCACTGATACCGCCATGACTCTGGGGGACGGGGAGGCTGGCAGAGGATGCGACAAACAAGGAAAGTCTATGGGAGGAGGACAGAGAGGGCGAGGACATGTCGACTCTGCTTGCATTCAGTTCTAACCCACGGCTGTCTCTGTCCCCTCTCCACACGCCAGCAGCAGCACCGAGGAGGTGACCGCACGCCCGCCAGCCCCCCAGAGACCTCCAGGCATGGTGTGGTGGGGCAGCTGGTGTTGTGAATCAGGCCGTTGCCAATCAGAGAACGGCTACTTCACAACACCAGGGTCACACCCCACCACGGGCACCAGCTGCTGTCCAGACTCCACAGCGGCTCGTCTCGGGGACACGGCCAAGCCCGTCCGGCGTGCGGTGTGGAGCCCACCGCGCAGGGGCCTGGGGCTCTGTGTCACCCGGCACAGACAGCTCCACTCCAGGCAGCACTGGCCTCCGCAGAGGAAACGGTGCTGCGGGCTTCCCACCGAGGAATGGAGCTTTGGCCCCTCAGAAGGGTTAAGCGCCACCAAACTGAACACTTTCTCCTAGGTGCTGGGAGCACATGGGGTGAACTTGGTTCTGGGTTTGGAGATTTATGGTGGGAGCTTTGAACAGGGCAAGGTGCTGGGAAGGGCAGCCCTAGTCACGGATGGTGGCCTCAGGGGACACTGCTGGGAAGGCGAAGGCCTTCAGTAGCCACACAGATGGAGCGCACATCTATTTCCTAGATGATCCCAGGTTCCCTGGAGGCTAAATGCCTTTCCTTGAGTGTGAGAGGGCCACCCACGGCTCTCCATCCGTCAAGTGTCCCCAGCTCGGCTGGCTGAGAGCCAAGCACAGGAGGACCCTTCCTAGTCCGACACTCCCGTCCTGGTAAGGTGGCCTGTCACCTGTGCTGACAGGTGGGCTTTCTTTCCACGCACGGGGCCTCAGAGCCAGGGACCTGGCAGAGTTGGAAACGAACGGAGGTCTCCAGAGTTCATGTCTGTCATGCCTGACTTAAATTTTACACGTGACACCGTATTTCAGAGCCAAGCGGGAAGTTTAGAGATGGAGTGTTGGCCAGCGTCCTTTCTGAAGCGCCGAGGAAAAGGAGCAGGTCTACCCCCGGCTGGCTGTCACCGCCAGAGGTAGACCGGAGCCCCTCCGGTTAACCCAGGCTCTATGTCACCTCAGTGCTGGGCCACCGTCCCATAGGAAGTAGAGGGACAGACAGAAAGAAGCCTGGTGGAAACACTGCACAGAACAAGGTTACCAGAGCCTGAGTTAAGCAGAACAGCCCTGAGTCTCTGTCCTCTTGGAGTTGCCGGAGGTGAGGTTACTGCTTCTGTGACAACTGCCCCGCACCCCATCCCCAAATCACTGTGGCATCTCTGAAATTTCTATTAGGTTATGCTTGGGACAAGTATCTTAGAGTTAAGAGTTCCAATTTTTCAGAAAGGTCTTCCTGCCTTCTCCTTAAAACGAATAAACTGCATGTCTCTGAGAATCCATCCACTTACCAGCTCCCCTACCACCAAGAGAGTCCCAGCTGGGGCGCCTGGGTGGCTCAGTGGGTTAAGCGTCTGCCTTGGGCTCAGGTCATGATCCCAGGGTCCTGGGATCGAGTCCCATGTGGGGCTCCCTGCTCCACAGGGAGCCTGCTTCTCCCTCTGCCCCTCCCCCCCAATCTCTCTCTCTCTCTCTCAAATAAATAAAATCTTAAAAAAAAAAAAAAATAGAGTCAGTGACGCTTACCGCATGGTCCTCAGTGGCAGCTTCAGCATGTCGCAATGGTGGAATCCTGGGCCCACTGCACACCCCATGGCATCACAGTCTTGGCGGGGGGCCAGGCAGGGCTCAGAGTCAGTGCATTAACAGGCCTTCCAGGGGATTCTTCAGAATCCCAACCACCTCCTTTGTCTCCCCACATCCAACCCCATCTCTTTTGCATGTCACAGCCAGAACGATCCCTTCAAGATGTATGGGAATCTCTCCACCCCTGTCTTCTCCACCCCTGCCTTAAAACTCCTTAAAGAGTTGGCCTCACTGTAACTGTAGTTCGACCCCACCAGTAGCACACACTCTCCAGCCACCTCTCACCCCACCCCCTTCCTCTCTCTGCCACACCAGACACAAGACCCCTCCCTAGGTCCTCACACCCCAAGCACCCTCAGGCCCCAGGCCTTTGTGTGGCTCAGCTCTGTCTGGAATTCTCCCAGCCCTCACCATCCTCCCCATGATTGATGTTTGTTGTCCTCCAGTTTCAGACAGAACCTGGCTTCCTGTGAGCCAGCTCCCCAGCCTGGGAGAACAGGTGAGGTAACTGAAGTTGGGCGCCCTCAGCAAGCTGAATTCTGCCTTTTCAGAACACTCCTTTCATTTGGCCATTATGCATCCATTCGTGGGCCTCTCTGCTGGGTGTGCATCTTCCCCTGGCCATATGCTCCCTGAGGGCGGCCACATTCAGCTTCATTCACTGCCGCACCTCCTGCCCAGCTCCATGCTCGGCATTGACTAGGAGCTCTATGTATCGTTCAATACACAGATGAGCATGGCCTGAGCTGTGAGAGCCCTTCCAGGTCATGCTCTAGCTCTCCTGCCCGTTGGAGCTCCGGGTCCTTTTACCTTGCAGTGACGTAATAATAGCAGCAGGCACTTACAGCATAGAGACAATAGGGCAGGCACTGCTCTGAGCATTTTGTGTCCATTTAGCCACTTACTCATTGCCTCTGTTTCCCCATAATGGGCAGGTCACATAACCATCCTATCAGCTAGGTCCGAGACCACACACCATCCATGCTGTTGGTAATGAGTAGCACTGCTATGCAAACCCAGGTGGTCTGGCCCCACAGTCCACACCCTGAGCCACGGCTTTAAGCTGCCGAGGAGCCAGAATGCAGGGGACAAAGCTGAACATGGGGGTCCCTAGGGCTTGCTCCCAGGACCCAGCAAAGCCTTCTCCATTCTCGGAGGCTTCCACTCTGGTTTTCTTAGCCAGATAGACCAGGCAGTATTCTCCCTGTTTGTGCCTTCTAAAAGGTTAAATTCTAACCTTGTTAAAAGCACTTCGTAGTGGAGCCTGATTAAAAACCTAATAAAATAAAAAACGGGGTCAAGTCCAGAGAGAGAGAACTGTTTAAGAAGCAGAGGAAGCTCTACTTAATTTTGTTGTTAAGCCAGTGAAGTCATGTGAGGTTTGCATAGTTACCTTCAGAGGTCACAGGCTGCAGAGGCAAATGTGTGCACTCAGAGAACTGGGTGCTTCTGAGAGCCAGCCTAGGAGGTACAACCCTGGGCCCCGCTACCCAGTTCTTAGCCCCAGGCAATGCCCTAGGCCTGGTCTACCCTCTTCCGCCCACAGTATTGCTGCTTTTCCGAAATGCATTCTGCCTCACTGAGAATGGCCTGCCCTCATTCGGAACCTCCCAGACTCTCCACTTAGGTAGACTTGATGCCACCAGAGCAGAAAGAAACTAGAGTGTCCATCCCCCTACCTGCTTCTGAAACCTTGGTTTAGCCATCTGTACCATCCAAAGCTGTACATTCAGAATCTTTGTAACTACCGTGGGGTCCTACATTCTCAGCTACCACGTTCCCAAGTATGGGATTCTGTCAAGGGGCCCCACTGCAGACAGCCAAAAGCCTTGGTGCTGCAGGGAGCACGTCAGATACACACTTCTCCATCCACCACCTTGTCCTGTCAAGCTGGTCACCACCTGCTGACCCTGGTCAGTGCTCCTGGGGGAAGCTAGGTTTAGAAAAGACATTTTCTGCGTCAATACTTACTATCAAGAAGAGCAGTAGTTCTCAAAGTGTGAGCACCATCAGCTTCGCCTGGGAACTTGATGTGCAAGTCCATGTCACCCCCAGCCTTGCTGAATCAGAAACTCCGGGCTGAGGCCCAGCAATCTGTGTGTGAAGCAGCTCTCCAGGAGATTCTGAAGTGCCCATTTCGGTGCCAAATGATAAAAGGGCACATAATGGCGTGCCCATGCCTGCCATCTGCAGCGGTGTGAAAAATAGGGCATTTACTATATGTTGAATAATGTTTTTTAAACCCACTTTTCTGATTTTTATGTTTGTTTGTTTGTTTTAAGATTTTGTCAGAGGGCACAATCAGGGGGAGTGGGAGAGAAGGAAGCAGGCTCCCCGCTGAGCAAGAAGCTTGATGTGGGGCCCAATCCCAGGACCCCAGGATCATGACCTGAGCCGAAGGCAGACGCTTAACTGACTGAGCCACCCAGGCATCCCTACTTTTCTAATTTGAAAGTGAATCCTCAGGTGTTCTGGACGATGGGAACCTGACCCTTCCCTTCGTCACCTGAATAAACATGCCCAGAACATCCTTTTCTCTCTCACAGCAGGGACACTGGAAGGTGAGTTATTTTCCACCAATTTAAAGGCTTAAGGGTTTTTTTCCACAATTATTGAAAACGTATTGAATTCTTAACACAGTATATGGCATATTTTAAAGGCTTTACATCACTTTTATCTGTGCTCACAACCACCCCATTTGAAGAAGAGGAACTAAAGGCAAGAGAGGCTAAGCAACCTGTTCCCACCCCAGGAGAGAGGGTCATATACATGCTAGAGCAGAGCCAAAGCAGAGATTGGAGCCCCATGGTGTCCCCAGACCCACACTCAGACATGCTTTTGATTTGATACTCCATAAGGAGCAGTTGGGGACCAGGAAAGTTAGCAGTGTCCCCTCAGAGCACCCTGTGTCTGTCTGAGCAATGTAAAGCCATTTATGATTGGCAACTAACTTGGGGAAACCCTGACTCCAAAATGTAATGCCGTAAAGACAAAACACGCCAGGCAATCGATTCAAATAAATTTCTTACTCTTTTACCTTGAGGTAGGTTTTTTTTGGGGGGGGGTTATTTTTGCTTTTTTGTTTGTTGTTTTTTTTTTTAATTATTTATTTGAGAGAGAGAGCTCGCGCACGTGAGCACAAGCAGGGGGATTGGCAGAGGCAGAGGGAGAAGCAGGCTTCCCGCGGAGCAGGGAGCCCGATGCGGGGCTCAAGCCCAGGCTCCGTCCCAGGACCCTGGGATCATGACCTGAGCCGAAGGCAGACGCTTAATTGACTGAGCCACCCAGGAGCCCCTGTTTGTTTTTTGATGAGTAGATTTTCTTGTTTTGTTTTGCTTGTAGTCATCACTAGATGTTTGCCTTAGGCCCCATGGATGGTCTTTTATGTACTCCTGTGCAAGCCACAGCCAAGGACACTTTCAGCTCCACGCATCTATCTCTTGGTAGGTGCTGGACCCAGGGAAGTGGCTTAAAAAAAAAGATAGTAATTTGAGGGTTTCTGTTCCTTGTGTAACTGAAGTTCCCACGCACTGCAGTGAGACTGTCTGCAGGAAAGCTGTGCACACACCCTTTGCTGGAATTTCCGGAAGAGTCCATAGGCCACCCAGACAGAGTAGAAGTGGAAGGTTTTCACCATCATGGCTCCGTTTTTTATAGTTGGAAAAGTGGAGTTTCAGGAAGGTCAAGTAACCTGCATTAGGCTGCACAGCCTAGCCCTCCACTTCCAGAGCCCCAGAGCCTTCTGCTCCAGAACAGAGAGAGTGACGCAGCTCCCCTGCTGGGGTTGCAGACCAGCAGGCCCTGGCTGTGTCATCTCACTGAGACGCCTGGAAGCTCTGGGAAGGGAAGCAGTGTCGTCGTTCCTGTTTTTCGGTGAGGAACAGGCTCAGGAAGGTCAAGAAACTTGCTCAAGGTCTCCCAGCTGGTGAGTGGACTGTCAAGCTCCAAAGATATCTTCTTTTGACCTTGCTGATGGGCTTCATCCTCCTCCTCCTCCTCCTCCTCCTCCCCGGGCAGCTCTCCCCCTCCCCCGCCAACAGGCCGCACCGTGGGACTGCCTGCCTTCAAAATGTTCCAGCTGTCTTCGGCTGGAAACACTGGAGCTCCAGGAGAGAAAGCACTGGAGGGGGGTTGGGGCGAGGGGGGCCCTGCTCTCCTGTAGTGTGAACCTCTAAGCTTCTTCCCTCAAGTCTGACTCAAGTGGAAGAAGGTGTGTTTGTGTGTAATTGACTTTTTGACTGTGAAACGCACTTAATTCTCTTCTGTCTTGGCCTGTATCATTTCTTCTTGCACATTGCCTGAAGGAATACCCTTCAGTGTTCAGAGGCACAAAACCAAGTAACAGAAAAAACAAAACACTGACCATCACCAAACCATTCAAAATCAAACGTATTACAGATCGGTTAGAATGTGAAAGTCCCTTATAATCCTATCCCCAGAGATTACCACTTATTTTTTTTTTGATGACTTTTTTATGATTACAAAAGCCATACACATTGAACACTACATCAGAATGAATTAAAAGCAAATACATGCTTCATTGCGCAGACATCCTTGGCAGACACAGGGTCTGAGACCACATCCATGCATACAGCTTGCCACATGGGTTACCAGCTCTCCCCACCATCGAGCCCCTTGATTTTTGACTCAGAGTACATACAATAGGCAAGTGCTGACCTGCAGTCCTTTTGAAACAAATCAGTCATGAGGCTCTGAACTTCACTGCCCAGGGCCACCTGGGATCTGCCTGCCCACCCCTCCCCCCACCCCCACTCCACCTTCCCGCAGGTCCTCAGACTGCCTGCCCCTAAGGCCTTCCCTGCAGAGGCTTCTCTTCCCCCAGGTGTCAGCTTGGCTCCCTCCCTCCCCTGAGAGCCACCCTGAACTTACCTACTGAATGTGTGCCACTGGCCACAGCACACCCCTTCCCTCCTGGCTCCCTTCCTTGCTCAGCCTTGTCTCCAAGGCCTTAGCACCTTTAGACTCTGACATGATTGCCCTGTGATCTGGTCTCCTCTCACTAGACAGTAACCCCCTGAGGACAGGGATTATTGTCAGTCCCAGCACTGTGCATGGCGCACACTAGGTGTTCTATACACTTTTGTTAGGTGAGCAGAAGTGAGACCCATCTTTGCCAAGGCCGAGGAATAAACAGCCCTTCTCCTGCTGACCCCCAGCTTCTCCACTCCAGCCCCTCTGCACTCTCCCATAAGTGGCTTCCTCTCAGCTGCCTTCACACTGCCAGCCCCTCTGCACTCTCCCATAAGTGGCTTCCTCTCAGCTGCCTTCACACAGCATTTAAGCTCTGGGAAGCTCAAGGTTAATCAAGTCCACTGCCCTCATTTTATTGATAAGGACGATAAAGCTCACAGGCGAGCGCTCTTGGCAAAGGGAAGAATGACTTTCCATGGGGCATTGTGACCAGAGGCTGTCATAGACAAGCCCAGGAATTTTGGATTCATCTTGCCAACCTCAAGGACACACTAAATAGCTTCCAAGCTGCCTTCCCTGAGCTCCAGACCAGGTCAAGTTCCCCCATTACTCACATGGCACCCTGTACTTTAAAACCCTTTACACTCATAATTAAGCAAAGAATCAACGGTATGTTGCAATATCCTCTTTCTCCACCAAGCAGTAAGCTTCAGAAGCCCAGGGTCAGTGTCTATTTCACTCTTTGGCCTCCCTGGGACCTGGCACAATGCCCAGCATGTAGTAGGTGTTTTGAGGGACAGCTGACTCACCATCTGCTGTAGTGCCTTGCTCTGTTCTGGCACACAAGGATGCTTGATACTTTCCCCAGTCTGCAGAAGACATCCAGTGCCCCTCTCTTCCCAGAGCCATGAAACAAATTCAGAGACTACTGCCAAACGGATGGCACTACCAGCTTGGGAAAAGAGTGACTCGGTGAAGATACCCCTATTTCTCTCCGTGGAGTGGTAGGAGTGACCTAGGAACTGGAGGGGAGACCTAAACTCTGTTACTTGCAGCCAAAATCATTCACAACTAGTCTAACCAGAACTGTTATATCAGAATTATCACCCATAACAAAAAACCTGGAGGTAGGGAGTCTAGGGTTGATGCAGTGACTCAAGGATGCCATCAAAAACCCAGGCTTTACCATTCTGTTCCACCACCTCATGGTCACAAGAGGGCTGCTACTGTTCAAGGCATCACGTCCACATTCCAGGAGGAAGAAAGAAGAGGCAGAAGGGCCAGAAATATTATCTCTCCATTCATCAGACACAAAACTTTCCCAGAAACCTCCACACAGCCAACTTCCACCTACATCTCAGTGGCTAGAACTCTAACATGTGGCCACACAGAGTACCTAGAAAGGTGAGGATTCATCTGCTGAGAGTGGACAAGCTGAAGCAGTGAGGGAGGAGTGCATATAGTAGCTGTAGAATTAGCCAGCAGCTCTGACAAATCTAGGAAAGTTATTTTTTATAGAACTGTTTTTGTGGGCTTTCTTATTACAAAAGCAATGAGTACACATTGTTACTTTATTTTTTTTTTATTTTTATTTTTAAAGATTTTATTTATTCATTTTTTGAGAGAGATACAGAGACAGAGACAGAGACAGAGAGAGCACAGGCAGGGGGAGAGGCAGAGGGAGAGGGAGAAGCAGACTCCCCGCTGAGCTGGGACCCTGACATGGGGCTCCATCCCAGGACCTGAGCCAAAGGCAGACACTCAACCATCTGAGCCACCCAGGCGCCCCCACACTGTTACTTTAGAAAATAAAGATTTAAAAATCTCTACAATCCCATCACACAGAAGTAACCACTGTTTATTCCTGGTTCATTATCCTTCCAGTGGGTTGTATTTTTTTTTACATGGATAAAACCACACTACGGGGTGCTCTGTAATTAGCCTTTTCACTCAATATGGTAAAAAATCTTTCCAAATCATTAAATATTCTTTATAGAATCACATTTTCTGTCTCTGTGTTCCACTGAATTAGGTACCATGATTTGCTTACTCGGCCCCTTCGTGTTGGGCCTTGTGAGGTTTATACGGGTACAGGGTGACCGACCGACCCTGGTGACTCTCCTCGGCGCTAACTCTTTGCTCAGCACTTCCCCTTCTCAGAAGTACCATAAGGGAATAATCTTGGACATGCACAGTCCTGAGAGCTTTGAGATACCCTACCAAATAGCCTTCCTGGGCAGATTGTTCCAATGTACCACCCTTCCAGCAGATACCAGTGCCCTTCTCTCCAATTTTTCACCAACACGGACAGGAAGATAGACTGGGGTAACAGGGACCGTGGCCTGACCCAGTCCCCTCTTTTCTCAGCTGATGGGACAGAGGAAGCACTTGCACTAGAGTCTCACAGCTCAGCCAGCCCTGGAACCCGGGCCTTGGCACTGCATCGGGTCACCTCCTGGAGCACCCGTTGGGTAGAGAGAAGCACTGGGATACAGGAGAGTCTGAGGGGCCTCGGGAGGCAGGAAGAGGGGCCAAGCATTCTCAAGAGAGGGCCAAGCCCAGGAGGCCTAGGGGGCACAATGCCCAGTAGGTCATCGGTATGGGTAGTTCTGGGTCAGGGAGTCACCCTGACAAGACAGATTTCCCTCTGACTCAGCACCCCAGTGCCACTCAAGCTGTGGGACCCTCTGCTGCTCACTTCCTTGTCTCTGGGGCCAGGAGAATGGGGAGATAGGGCTCAGATCCAGGTCCTCTTGCCAGCCATTCATGCCTGTTATGAACTGGATTGTCTCCCTTCAAGTCCATATGTTGAAGCCCTAACCTCCAGTGCCTTAGAATGTGACTATATTTGGAGATAAGTCCTTCAAGGAGGTAATTGCAGTTAAATGAGGTCGTAAGGGTGGGGCCTTGATCTGATAGGACTGGTGTCCTTATAAGAAGAGGAAGAGATACCAAATCTCTCTCTCCCTGAGTATGCAAAGGAGAAAGGTGATGTGAGGACACAGCAAGAAGTTGGCCATCTATAAGCCAAGTAAAAAGGCCCCAGAAGAAACCAAACCCACCATCCCCTTGATCTTGGACTTCCAGGTTCCAAAACTGCAAGAAATAAAATTCTATGGTGTCAGGCACCCAGTGCATGGCCCTTTGCTATGGTAGCCCGAGCTGACTACAATCTGATGCCCCCACAGGTGTGGAGATTGTTGCTGCTTCTCCGGCATTCTGGGCCACAGGTATCAGATACCCAGAAACGGGAGGCAGATTCTTTCCAAGCCTTGAATACTTGATGTGGCAGATGGGGTGGACACCCACACACTATCCAGGTGGACTCTGGTTCCCCTGGCCATAATGAGCAGTTCCCTGCATGCTGATTGTATCCCCCCTCCAGTTCTGTACCTGAGGCTCTTCCTGGTGCCCCTGGAGCCTGCTCAGCCCTGCAGGCTACATCGGCCAGAATGGGCAGCGAGCCAGCACCCCTGGGGCTATCTTCCACCAATGAGGAAGAGAAGTCAAAATGGTCCCAACATTCTGCACAGTTCTTCAGACAATCCCCAGCAGGTTCGAGTGCATGTTGACATGCTCACTGATGCCCCTTTATTGGCTCATACTCCTCCTCTCTGTAGCTCCTCCCATCAGCTCCTGCTTCCTGGGATTGCCTCTCAAATAAACCCCTTGTCTTAGCATCTGCCTTCGAGGGTCCTCAAACTAGGCACATAGGATAGACAGCTGTGTTTTGAATCCAAGACAGACTTTGGTGCCTATACATACCCACTACCCAGATAGAATGTATTCTTTGGGGACAATGAGCAGCCACAGAAGCTGCAGAGCCCAAGTCCTTCTCACAGGGATGACGGCAGCTGAAGCAATGACCACCCGCATAGAACATGGAACCAGGAATGTTCAAACCATGCAGACCTGGGTTCAAATCCCAGCTCTGACTGCCTCTCACGAGCAGGACCATCTCATGGTAAATAACTGGCTAGGTCTCCATGTCATCAGCTGTGGGAGTGGAAATAACACCAACCTCACAGGATTGGTGAAAGGCCCGAGGAAGGTAACGTGGGAAAAGCGCCTGGCCCACGGTGTGCGCTCAGCAGAAGGCAGCCAGCTTTTCTTTCTGAGGCAGCTGCGGAGATGTACTGCTCAGCTCTGGCTTCCAGAAAGAACTTGCTGCTCTGTGGCAAGGAGTACAGGAGTACAGTGAGCTGATAGCCCCCGGCTGCAGCGCCTTCAGCTGTGCCTCAGTCTCTCAGCAGGCCTCTGCTCAGGCAGCCCCCAGCCCAGGGCTGAGCACAGCAGGGTCCCGAGGCCAGCCCTTTCCTTGAGACATGGAACTTCTCTGAAGGGAATCTTTGCTCAGGAGCTCCCCACTAGACCAGCTGAGACTCCATCAGACCTATATGGCAGTTGGAAGCCCTCCGGCCCAATTCTGCTTCCTCCCTTTTTTACCCTTCGCCGGCATTGCCCCTCCACGCCCCCCACCCACACCCCCAAAACCTCTCTCTGTTGCTATTTTGTGTAATAGGTCTACTCAGAAGTAAGAGAGGAAGGGAAAGATGCCTTAGTGTCATCTTTTGAGAGGACCCACCTGAGAGGGAAGTAGGAATGAGAGAGGTTTTCATAGGGTTCCATCTGAGGGTCTCTAGTCTTTTAATCCCAGTAGCATACCTCCAAGAAAATTAAGATCACTCAAGACTCTTCCATTGCAAGCAATAGAAACAGACCTTAGTTAATTTAATAGGAAAAGGAATGAGAATTTATTGGAATGCTATGGAATACTGTTATTTAAGGAAAAGCTATAAAGAACCAGGCTCCAAAAGGATTGGGACCCAATAGCTCACAATTTCCTAGAATTATGAGCTCTTTTTTTTTCTCTTTTCAGGACACCACTGTTGACATCAATAAGCTCCAGTCAAATTTTAGTCCTTGTAACATCCTACTTAGAGTTCAGATTCCAGGGAAAATGTGTCTAATTGGCCCAGGAGGTGGTGGAGCACCTTGCAAAGCAATTCTTTCTTTTACTAATGGACAGAACCACTGACGCTACATCCAAAGCAAGACCAAGCTGTCATCAGGAGGTGAATGGGTCTGCCAGATGGCTGTTAATTTTGATAGAGCCAAATAGAAGAAACAATGCCCACACTGCCTCAAATCATGCCAAGAGCTCAAAAGCAATGCATTGCCAATATACCTCCACCTGTTCACTCCTGCCCAACCACCATCCATTCCTTCCCTAAGTGTTTTGAGTTTCTTGGGTTCAATATCATTGCACCTAATCTTAATGTTTTCATCTCCCCAAAGTATCAGGTATAGAGTCAAGAGGGACCTACTCAAACTATTTCAAAAACACCTGCTTGGGGGCACCTGGGTGGCTCAGTCGTTAAGCGTCTGCCTTTGGCTCAGGTCATGATCCCAGCGTCCTGGGATCGAGTCCTGCATCCGGCTCCCTGCTTGGCGGGAAGCCTGCTTCTCCCTCTCCCACTTCCCCTGCTTGTGTTCCCTGTCTCACTATATCTCTCTCTGTCAAATAAATAAATAAAATCTTTAAAAAAAAAGAAAAAAAGACAGCTGCTTGGGATACATTAAACTGCCTCCCTTGTCTCCAAAAGAAAACCTTGCCCCCCTTGACTCTTCCCCATGCAACTCCTCTCTCCGCTCTCCACCCTGATGAAAGACATTCTTGATAGCACCAATTGCATCCTCAGGCTCTCTGGAATTTTGGCAACTTTTCAAAGGTCTCAGGATTTATTAAGATCTTTAAAGGCTATTTCACCGTGCTCTAACTTTTTAGACTAAGCCTCTTATCCCAACCCTAAAGCACTTTTGAGAGTTGAGGAAATTCATCAACATGCAAGAAGGCTGACAGCTGGGCCAAGAGGCCTGCAGCAGGTGAGGTGGTGCCCTGTCCATGTTCTCAAGGTAGGGATTCACCTTCAAATGCTGAAGGCTGCTGCCTGCCAACACCTGTGATTCTCTGCCCAAGGACTTGTGGGGTTTTGTTTGTTTTTGTTCTGATTGCTCACAGGTCAAGCTGAAAGCATAGACCTAATGTCTCTGGGAGAAACACTCACCCAAAGACAGAGGAGGATTTGCTAGACAAATCCACCATTGTCCTTGCCCCTTGGGAGGGTAACAAGGTCTCCCAGAGTTCCTCAGGGAACAACCCCTTGTCCTGAACTACCCTTGTCCAGAGCAGTCATTTCTGAAACCTCACCTTTACCAGCTGACTCCCCTTCCCTACCTCACTTGCCCAGTCTACGGCTGATTCCTTAGATCACCTCCTCCCAAATTACTTGCACATAAATCCTTATCTCAGTTTATATTCCCCTGGAAGTGGACCTCAAGACAAAGCCCATCGTTGAATCTGTTAGTTTCTGCCCAGAAAGACTTCGAGAACAGCAGTACCCCTCCGCTGCTGGCAGAGGTGCGGGAAGGAAGTTCCAGGCAGGGCCCCTGGCCAGCTGGGGAGATGCAAGTGCGAAAGCTACCGCCTTCTCCCCTAAACCACCCAGGAGACCCGCCTCTGTGTACAGAGCTGCAGGTTCTGCGCTCTGGGCCTGGCGGGAGCCAGGAGGCTGCTTCTGGGAATAGAAGGGATGCAGATGCCAACAGCCTTTCACTGCCTATGGGCGTATTTCACACTGACAGACTACCGGGGGTGTAGGACTATTTTTATTTAAAACACCGGTTGCCATGGTAACATCCACATGACCCAATACTTATTCTAAGTCACACAGAAAATACCCTTGGGAAGGGAGAGAGAGAAGCCCCATGCGAATGCAGTGCAGCTCTGGGACTCAAGCAGCCAGCGGCAGCTCCTGGGAAAGAGAAGGCCACCCCAGCTCGTGTGTCTGAGCTCATGCTCCTACACCTGCCTGAGTCCTCCGGACGGTCACTTTGCAATCAGTGAAGAGGTTTAAAGGCGTGTGAGGAGTGCTACGATCTGCCAACCCGCTATAGCTCCTCCTGGAAGGTCAGAAGTTTCCTCTGGAGTGACCTATTTCACCAGTCAAGATGGGTGCTAAGAACGGGCCCTGGGAACAGGGTGGGGATGCTTGCTGGCAGGGGGCCTGCCCCGCTCAGCTTTCCAGAGTCTGCTTGGGCTGCAGGGAGTTCACAGGGCTGCACACAGGCCCTGTGGCAGAAGAATGGGGGCTGGGAAGGCAGGGCCCCCTGTGCCACCTGGAGAGCACTCCCAAGGAGAAAATGGAACCATGGGAAAGGAGTTGGCTTTTAAGAACCAGAGAGAAAGCTCATTCTGCAGCAGCCTTCACCTGCATGCCTCCCTGACCCTGGTGTATTTCAGCGTCTGCACACCTTTAGTGGTTTCTTTACCTCCCTGTTAGCATAAATCGTGGCTGGCAATGTTAACATTCTCAGAGACACGGAGGACCCAGGTGTCCTGGCTGGACCTGCCAGGGACTGCTCAGGCCTTGCAGCTGTGGTGGTTCAGTGCAGTAATTAGTGTAATTCATAATCGTTAACATTAGTGGGGGGGGTGGTGTGGGCCATCCTTGAGGAGCACCAACTGGACAAAGGACACCATGCCTTTCCCCTCCCCCAGGCCATTCAGTAGTGATGACACTGAACACTTAATATACGAGAGTGCCTGGCTCATTTGACCTTCACAGTGACCTGCGACGGACCGGTGTAAGGTAGAGTCTGCCGATGACAAACTCCAGTTCCCCCACTGAGCTTAAGTAACTGCTCAAGCAGCTGCCATGCCATGGAGCCTCATCCTGAACCCAGAGCTGTCTGACTCCTCCATGGAATGCTGTGAAAGTACCCACCCAGGTCTGCCTGGCCCAGGAAGATGGCGGCAGACGAGCTGATGGCAGTGTACATGGAAGCAGGGAGGGGCCGACTCTGGCTTTGTGGGTAATGATGGAGCTGGAGTGTGTTAAGGGCTAGTCACTGGTCTGTTAGTTTCAGCTCTTTGTCCACTCTCGTTCTGGTCTCTTCACTGCCCAGGCCTGGTTTGGCAGCCATCACAACCCCTCCACATGGCCAGTATCTACCATTCTGTTCTAAGACGCGGAGGAGGGAGGAATGGCCCAGGACGTACAGCTGAAAAGGTACTGCTGTATTTTGAGGCAGGTGAGACATTTGTCCTGGATCAGAAGTGTGGGGATGCTAAAGTCAATGCCCTCTAGGCTCCAGCCCTGGGGGGGCAGATAGGGGCTCTTGTGGGGTGGCTCCTGCTGGTGGGTGCTGCCACCAGGATTGCCACAGAGGTGCAAATAGGTTTAAGACTATAGCAGGACATGACTTCCTTAAAGTCTCTGTTTTCCCATCTTTTAAATGGATGTGGTATGTACCTGTAGTGGAAGCTCAGTGTCCCACTCAGAGCCACTTGGCTTCCTCAGGAAGCTGCCTAAGGATGATTTCACAAAGTCCACAGCTTTCTACCTGACAGTGTCCTCCAGCCACAGCAGCGAGCTCAACTGAACACTTGGGGCAGGCCAAAAGTGCCCAAGAGTTACGGCTCCAAAAGCAGCCTCAAACAGTGAGGATGCGGCCAGCATCCTAGGTGCTAGGTGCCCTAGGTGCCCACTACGTAACCTGCACATTCATGCCCACCCAGGTCCATTTTCCTCCCTTCTGTTTCACTTCCCCACACTATGACCGTGCTTCCTGGGACCAACCCCCAAATAAAGCACCTGAGTCTTTGCCTCAGGGTCTGCTTTGGAGAGAACCCAGTGTAAGGCACCAGCTCATATGGTTCAGGGAATATTGAATGAGGATGCGTGCCAAGCTCTGAGCACAGGGAACACTTTAATGATATTAACATCTCTTGTTATATATAATACATATTTGGGGATAAGTGGTGTTTGGCTGTGGGTTTACTTTGTACATTTTGGGGCTGTACATTCCCTAAACTAGAAAGCTCCTAATCTGGGATTCAGTTTGGCTATCAAATTCTTGATCCTCACATGAATCACTGAGAAAGATACTACCTTCTATATCAGTTTTTCTAATAGAATTCCCCTATAGCCTAAAGGAGAAGTTGCGTGGAGTGGATGAGGCGTCAGCAAAACCTGCAGTTTGTGACTCTTCTGTCACCCTGCAGGCTCATGGCGCCTTCTTGCTGCCTGAAGAGAAACCTGCCCCCACACAGGAAAGCCCCTGTGTTAGCCTCAATCTGACTTACCTCAGCTACCAAAAATACCGCTGCATGGTGAACAGACTTGTACTCTTGCTCTCCATGGCAGCAGGCATCTCAGACTGAGGAGCCGAGCAGGCATGCACCCGGCTGTCCAGGGGAGAGCAGGAAGCAAGTCGTTCCTTCCCCGCACACTTCCACCAGCCTTCAAGTTTCTTTTGAATATCCTGCTTTCAGCTGCAACTTTCATATGCTTTTTTAATTCTACTCCATAATGTTTCCATATCTTAGAAAAATAGAATTGAGGCCACACCCTTGCCAACATGTTGAATAGGAGTCACATTTCCTGACCTCTAATATAAAACCCCTTGATTTTATTCAAGCTGTTGGCTTTTGTGTCCTCTAATTCCACAGGCTGCTTTGTGTTTTCAGAAAAGAAAAAAAAAAAGGAAAGAAAGAAATCAGAACACATGTGACAGGATATTTGAATCAGAAAATTAAAAAGAGGTTTTCTCGTCCACCCACAGCACCCTCTCCTATTTAGAGCAGAGAGCCTCAAACTTTCGTTTAGATGAGAGCCACGGGGAAGGGAGGAGCTTTTTATGCAGCTCCTTAGTCCCACTCCAGGAGGCTGATTTTAGGCTTTGAGATTCTTTTTTAAGCTGGGATGCTGGTCATTCCAATAAAGGTCATATTTGGACTCTCACTTTGTTCCCTTAAATCACAGTTTCTCAAAGAGCGGTGTCCCTAAAACACCCCTATGCCCACCTCTGCCCTAAGCTCCCAGAGACGTTCAGAGGATCAGAGAATGCTGCCTCTTCGCCTGTCAAAGGCAAACAAACAGCTTGAAAATCTGATGCTTCACAAAGAATGCTGTACCTCAAGGATTAAAAGCCCACAAATGAACCAGTTTGTTCATTTCTATTCTATTCTATTGCATGAATATGATTTTTTTAAATCCATGATTATTTATAGATATCCTAGGACTATGAGCTACCTATCATGCACATTCCCTAATGATGAAATTTATTACATCAAATAGTAACAGAAAAAACACACAGTCTGCCCCTTGGAGGTGTTTGGCATGGACACGGCAGGTATATATCCTGCACAGAGAAGTCCTTGGGAGTTTCCTGACATCAGAAGGGGAACATCTCCACCTCCACCCAAGATTCTTGGTTAATTCTGCTCAGAAATATTCCACCTGCACATTTCCCAGGCTTCTTGTTTGACATGCAATTGTCTCCATTAGGATCAAGACTTAGGGAAATAAAAAAATATACATCAGCATCAAAATAGCTAATAGTGAAAGAAATTTTTCAAAAATTTCGGACACATAGTGATACAGTGATCACCTTTCAGCATGACCCAACCTAACACCTAGATTAGCCTAACACCATCTAGAGAGGCTAATCTATTAGTTCCCTACAGGTACCTAAGCAAAAGCTTGCTCCTTCACACTGGATCTCAGGAGAGACTTTATTTTTTTTTTAAGATTTTATTTATTTATTAAAGAGAGAGAAAGCACAAGCAAGGGGAGTGGCAGGCAGAGGGAGAAGCAGGCTCCTCGCTGAGCAAGGAGCCTGATGTGGGACTCGATCCCAGGACCCTGAGATCATGACCTGAGCCGAAGGCAGATGCTTAACCGACTGAGCCACCCAGGGTTCCTCGGGAGAGACTTTAGGGGACAAGAGTTTATGCCTGTTTTAGACTATGTTGCAGATTTAACTAATAGGACGGGAAGGAAGTTAGGAAGCCCTGAAACTCTAGTTAGAAAGAGATCTTCAATACATTTCTGTCCTCATCAACCAACTCTGTCACAGATATGGAGGGAGCCATAGACCCACACACAGACATGGAGGATAACCTCTCTTTAGGCCTGCTTAGTCCCAAGGCTGCACAGGTCCAGCCCACTTCCAGGAAGGAGTCATTCTTATAATTAGAAGATTTGAGCACATTACTTTTACTTTTCCACCATGTTTCCATCAGTTCCCATGAGATGGGTGTCCAGGAATACTGCATCACTGTTTCCACTGGCTAAGGGAATGAAGAAGTAGGACACGGAAGGGTTCTTTATTGAGCTAGTCTACCCCTAGAGGCCACCAGAGCTTAATGTCCCCCCAGAGACTCTCCAGGAGCTGGTATTGAACAAACACTTGAAAGAACTGGAGTATTTGTTACTTGAATCCTACTCCTGGGAGCTGTTAATTCCCTGGAGCATCAAGCCTGCCCCTGGTTAGGGAAAATGTCTTCTGCCATCAGACTAAGGCCTCAGGTGACAAAATGTAGATGCAGGTATCTGGAAGTCTGATGGCAGGGTGGTAAGAGCAAGGGAACCTGGGCACCAGCAGAGAGACCTACAGATTCTCAGGCTAATAGAATTATTTGCTTCTTCACTGTCTTATCAAAGACTGCTTCCTATTGGCAGTAAGACCAAGGGAAGGAAGAAAAGGGATGAAGGGGAGAAAATCCACTCTTGTCACCATACTTCTAATGTAGCAATTCTCAAGATGAAAGAAGTGGAAGAATGATCTCCAGGGGGAAGACAACTGGTATAAAAACATTGTGATATAATTTCACATGAAGCTAGAGCATACTGGTTTTTTAGAATATGAGTATAGAAAGAAAAGTTCAGGAAAACATGTTTGCCATACATAGGAAATAGAGTAGTGATCCCCAAGTTGATAAGTCTTAAGGAAACAGACTCTTGGGACAGATCCTGAGAAGTTTGGTGGTTTATAAATAGCTGCATGGGTTTTAAAAGGTTGGAAAACACTGTCAATGTGAGTAAGGCCAAGAGGCTAACCACTATGTGGCAAGGGACCTGGGGGAATAGATGAAAGCCACCTTTTTTTTTCTTTAAAAAAAGAAAAAGGAGACACTTTAAAATACAGTGTGTTAGGCAACCCAGCCTCCCTTATGAAAAATCTGGCACCTTCCGAGCTTTACCCTGGAAGGAATTTTAACCCTGTACCCTGGAGTGTCAGTCCCTCTTAGAGTGCTCTTACTCTGACCCCCAAGAAGCGCTGACCCCCAAGAGCACTCAGCTTCTCAGATGTGTTCTTCTGAGCTCCCCAAAAAGCAGATTCTGAGGTAAGATCTGTTTAGAATAGTTTATTTGTAGAGTAATATGAAGCAGGAGTGAGGTAGTAGGAAACAGAAAAGACAATAAAGAGTACATTAATGAGCAGGTTACTATAGTGGATGACTGGTCTCAACTCTGCTGGGGACCTGCTGGGGAACCATATGGAATCTGCCTTAGATGAAAAGCTGCACAATTATTCCTAAGTCCCTGTCCCCCTTGCACTTTTGGGCTGACTGCAAGTAAAAATCCCATGGACCTCATCAGGTTTGGAGAAAGCTCAAGGGCAAAAAAGCAAAAAGAAGCTATGGGGACCATTCATGGCATAGAGGTTCACTGCTCAGATATCCTTCAGTGAACCTGATGCAAGGCATCTCTGGCTATTGCACTCTCAGATCTGCAACAACACTCACCCCAAAGCCATGCTTTCCCTGGTTGCTTCCATCTAACAAAAGTACAACAGGGGCACTGGAACCAGGTCATTCCTACCCAGTGCAGGACTCCTCTAAAGGGCAGTCTCTGCACATGGACTCCCCATTGCCGTGGCCAAGATTGTTCCAGAACTACACTGTAGTCTGAGGAACTCCCTGCCTACTTTTGCTTCTTCCCCTTTATGCTTCACAGAAGTTTCCCCTTATAAACCTTTCGTTCATCTAACCCTGCTTTGACATCAGCCTCCAGGAGTACCTGAAGTGACACAAAGCTTTCAGAACACTATTAGTTGGTGTGGAGCTGTCCACCGCAATGGTGCTGAAATCAGAAGTAGGCCAAGGAGATGAAATACAGGAACAAAATATAACTGTGTTCTCCCTTCCTAGCTGTGAAACCATTAAATGGTGTAACATAGTCCCTTGGTTCTCCTTAGACAGAGGGAAGTAGCTGGTACTTACAAAAGATTTCTTTAAATGCCATGAGGTATAAAATGAGATTACCTCAAGACCACATAGAATAGTTTCCATGGGTGCTACTCCTAGGAACATGAATGCTGCTGAAATCTGCAAAGTCACTCTCAGTTGTTCACAGCTCCAAAACCAGAAGTAGAGTGGCTTCTACCCTTCTGATTTCCAGCTTCCTACAAATGTCTTACATCAGTAAAGCCTGACAGGAACCCAATTGGCAAGATTAACTAGAAATGAAGGTCCATATTTTCAGCCTTCAAAGTGCAAACTGGAAAAGAGAGCACTGGGGAATGTGAATAAGGCTGAAGTCCCACATATGATTCCTGGGATGGAGGGCAACCTTTTAATGTCATTAGATGGCACAGTCTCATGTGGGGTCAAATGTCCTTGCTGCACAGAGGTAGTGAGGTAGAAAAGGGAGAGCACTAAGCTTGGATTCTGTCAACAAGACTTAAGTCTCACCCCTGCTGGAGACCAGCTGTGTGACCTTGGGCAAGTAATATGATCTCTCTGAGTCCCAGCTATCTAATTTGTAAAGGAAAGGTGGTAATGGACCAGAGATTCTCAAACAGTGTTCCAAGGGTTCCAAGGGTTCCTAGGGTGCCACAGACCCTTTAGAGGTTACTGAGAAGTTTGAAAGGGGAGAGGAGGCCAGGACCACCTAAATGAGAGTGACCTCACTTTTATCAGATTCTCATTCTAGGGTTTTCCGGGATTTTCTCTGAAACTTAAAATAAAAATTTGAAAATCTTATACCCAGATGATCTTTAAGGCCTTTTCTATCCTTATCTTTCAAAAGTCTATGGGACTAGAACAAAATCTGATTCCTGCTTCAGAGAAGTATATGACCTTTGGAAGCTCCCTAACATCTCTGACTTACTCTTCTCATCTGTAAAATAATGACATCATCACTAAATAAATACCTGTGATAATATTTCAGGTGATTTTCACACATACCAATGCCACACCCATCCCTCTAGGAGAGTTGCCACCAGTATCCCCATTTTATAGTTGAGGAAGCTGAGCCTCAGAGAGCGTAACAAATCCCATTATTCAGCAACAAATAGCTCAATATCTATCAGGCTCCAACATCTACTCTACTGCCTGTATGTTTTGGAGTGATATGAGGAAGAAATAAAATTATAAATGCCATAATGTTTTAAAAATCATCATATAAGCATAAAGAACTACTATTCTATGGATAAAAAAAAATAAGACCCATCTATATACTGCTTAGAAGAGACTCATTTCAGATGTAAGGACACATGCAGATTGAAAGTGAAGGGATGGGAAAAAATATTGCATGAAAATGGAAACAAAAAGAAGTTTGGGGTGGCTATACTTATTTCAGAAAAAATAAAATTTAAAACAAAGACTTAAGAGACAAAGAAGGGTATTACAAAATGATAAAGGGGTCAATCTAACAAGAGGATATAAAATTTGTGAATATTTATGCACCCAACATAGGAGCATCTAAATATAAAAAGCAAATATTAATAGAGCTAAAGGGAGAAATAACATTACAATATTAAAGTAGACTTTAATATCCCAGTTACATCAATGGAAAGATCATTCAGAGAGAAAATCAATAAGGAAATATTGGTCTTAAATGATACATTAGACAAGATGGACTTAACAGATATTACAGAACATCCCATTCAAAAAGCAATAGAACACACATTCTTCTCAAGTGCACATAAAACATTCTCTAAGATAGACCATATGTTAGGCCACAAAACAACTCAATAAATTTAAGAAGATTGAAATCCTATCATTCCAACCATGTGGTATGAAACTAGAAATCAATTACAAGAAGAAAACTGAAAAATTCACAAATATGTGGAGATTAAACAACATCTTTGTGAACAACCAATAAGTCAAAGAAATCAAAAGAGAAATTAAAAAATATCTCTAGACAAATGAAAATGAAAACACAATATAACAAAAATCATACAGCAAAAAAAGTTCTAAGACAGAGGTTCATAGTGATAAATTCCTCCCTCAAGAAACAAGTAAAATCTCAAGTAAACAACCTAACCTTCCACCTTAAGGAACTAGAAAAAGTAGAAAAAACAAAGCCCAAAGTTAGTAGAAGGAGGGGGAAAAAAAAAAAACATTGGAGTGGAAATAAATGAAATAGAGATTAAAAAGAAAACAGTAAAGATCAATGAAACTAAGAGTTGATTCTTTGAAAAGATAAATAACATGGAAAAAACTTTAGCTAGATTGACCAAGAAAAAGATAGAAGAGTGAAATAAACAAAATCAACAATGAAAGAGGAGACATTATAACTGATACCACAAAAATACAAAGGATCAGAAGAGACTACTATGAAAAAGTGTATGCCAAACTTGACAATCTAGAAGTAGATAAATTCCTAAAAACAATCTTCCCAGACTGAATCATGAAGAAATAGCAAATATGAACAGATGGATTACTAGTAAGGAAATTGACTCAATAATCAAAAACCTTCAAACAAACAAAAATTTAGGACCAGACAACTTCACTGGAGAATTCTACCAAACATTTAAAGAATTAATACCAAACATTTTCAAACTCTCCCCACAAAAAATAGAAGAGGATGGAACACTTCCAAACTCATTTTATGAGGCCAGAATTACCTTGATACCAAAATAGACAAGGACACCACAAGAAAACTACAAGCCAATATTCCTAATGAACATAGATACAAAAATCCTCAGCAAAATATTAGCAAAACGAATTCAACAATACATTAAAAGGATCATAAACCTTGATCATGTGATATTATTCCATGCAAGGATGCAAGGATGATTCAACATCTGTAAATAAGTCCATGTGATACACATTAACAAAATGAAGGATAAAAATCATGTGATCAATGGAATATTATGCAGCCATCAAAAGGAATGAAATCTTGCCAATTTGCAATGACATGGATGGAACTGGAGGGTGTTATGCTGAGCGAAATAAGTCAATCAGAGAAAGACACGTATCATATGACCTCACTGATATGAGGAATTCTTTTTTTTTTTTTTAAAGATTTTATTTATTTATTTGAGACAGAGCGAATGAGAGAGAGAGAGAGCACATGAGAGGGGGGAGGGTCAGAGGGAGAAGCAGGGAGCCTGATGTGGGACTCGATCCAGGGACTCCAGGATCATGACCTGAGCCGAAGGCAGTCGCTTAACCAACTGAGCCACCCAGGTGCCCCATGATATGAGGAATTCTTAATCTCAGGAAACAAACTGAGGGTTGCTGGAGTGGTGGCGGGTGGGAGGGAGAGGGTGGTTGGGTAATGGGCATTGGGGAGGGTATGTGCTATGGTGAGCACTGTGAATTGTGTAAGACTGTTGAATCACAGAGCTGTACCTCTGAAACAAATAATACATTATATGTTAAAAAAAAAAAAAGGAAGAAGAAGATAGCAGGAGGGGAAGAATAAGGGGGGGAAATCGGAGGGGGAGACAAACCATGAGAGATGATGGACTCTGAAAAGCAAACTGAGGGTTCTAGAGGGGAAGGGGGTGAGAGGATGGGTTAGCCTGGTGATGGGTATTAAAGAGGGCACGCTCTGCATGGAGCACTGGGTGTTATACGCAAACAATGAATCATGGAACACTACATCAAAAACTAATGATGTAATGTATGGTGATTAACATAACATAATAAAAAAATCATGTGATCATCTTAATAAATGCAAAAAAGCATTTAACAAAATTCAACATCCATTTATGATAAAAACTCTCAACAAAATGCTTATAGAGAGAATGTACCTCAGCATAGTAACAGCCATATGATAAGGCCACAGCTAGCAACATATTCAATGGTGAAAAACTAAAAACTTCATCTCTAAGGTCAGGAACAAGAAAAAGATGCCCACTCTTGCCACTTTTATTCAACACAGTATTGGAAGTTTTAGCCAGAGCAATTAGGCAAGAAAAAGAAATAAAAGGCATCCATATTAGAAAGGAAGAAGTAAAACTGTCACTATTCGCAGGAGACATTTTATATAGAAAACCCTAAAGACTCCATCAAAAAACTGTTAGAACTAATCAACAAATTCAGTAAAATTGCAGGATACAAAATCAATAGACAAAATTTGTTGTTTCTATATACTAATGATGAACTATCAGAAAGAAATATTAAGAATACAATCCCATTTACAAATGCATCAAAAAGAATACAATACCCAAAAATAAATTTAACTAAGGAGGTAAAAGACATTCACGCCCAAAACTATGACATTGATGAAAGAAATTGAAGAAGATATATATCAATAGAAAGATACTCCATGTTCATGGATTGGGAAAATCAATATTGTGAAAATAGTCTGCACTACTCAAAGCAATCTATAGATTCAATACAACTCCTATCAAAATTTCAATAGCATTCGTCACAGAAATAGAACAAACAATCCTAAAATTTGTATGGAACCACAAGAGACCCTAAACAGCTAAAGCAATCTTAAGAAAGAGTAACAAAGCTGGAAGTATCATGCTCACTGATTTCAAACTATACTTCAAAGTAATCAAAAGAGTATGCTAAGAGTATGCTATAAACAGACACATAAATCAATGAAAAAAAAAAATAGAAAGCCCAGAAATAAACCCATACATATAAAGTCAATTAATTTATAACAAAGAGGCCAAGAATATATAATAGAGAAAGGATGGTCTCTTCAATAAATGGTGTTTGGAAAACTGGACAGCCACATGCAAAAGAATGAAACTGAACTACTATCAGGGCCCCTGGGTGGCTCAGTTGGTTAAACATCTGCCTTCAGCTCAGGTCATGATCCCAGGCTCCTGGGATCGAGCCCCACATCAGGCTTTCTGTTCAGCAGGGAGCCTGTTTCTCCCTCTCCCTGCCGCTCCCCCTGCTTGTGCTCTCTCTCTCTGTCAAATAAATAAATAAAATCTTAAAAAACAAAAAAGACTGAAAATGGATTAAAGACTTAAATGTAAGACCTGAAACCAGTAAGCTCCTTGACAAGGTCTTGTCAATGATTTTTTTGAATTTGACACTAAAAGCAAAGGCAACACAAGCAAAAATAAACAAGTGGGACTACAAGCTAAAAAGCTTTTACACAGCAAAGAAAACCATCAACAAAATGAAAAGCAACCTACCGGGCGCCTGGGTGGCTCAGTCAGTTAAGTGTTTGCCTTCAGCTCAGGTCATGATCCCAGGGTCCTGGGATCAAGCCCAGGATCGAGTCCCACATCGAGCCCAGTATTGAGCCCCACATCAGGCTCCCTGCTCAGTGGGGAGCCTGCTTCTTCCTCTAGTCCCCACTCTTGCTCTCTCTCTCCCTATCTCTGTTGCTATCTCTGTCTCTCTCTCTCGCTCTCAAATAAATAAAAAATCTTGAGAAAAAAGCAACCTACCAAAAATGGGATCAAATATTTGCAAATCATATATCTGATAAGAGGTTAATACCTAAAATATAATAAAAACTCATACAATACAATAACAAAAAACACAAATAATCCAATTAAATAATGGACAGTAGATCTAAATAGATATTTTTCCAAAGAAACCATACAGATGGCCGACAGACACATGAAAAGATGCTCAACATCACTAATTATCAGGAAACTGCAAATAAAAATGAGATATCACCTCACACCTATTAAAATGCCTAATGTCAAAAAAAAGAAGAAAGAACAAATATTGATGAGGACATGGAGAAAAGGAAAGCCCTGTGCTCTGTTGGTAGGAATGTAAATTGGTGTAGCCGGGACGGAAAACAGTATGGAAGTTCCTAAAAAAAATTCAAAATGGAGCTACCATATGATCCAGTGATTCCACTTCTGGGTATTTATCTGAAGGAAACAAACACATTAACTCAAAAACAATATGCATCCCCATGTTCATGATAGCATTATTTACAATAGTCAAGATACGAAAGCAACCTAAGTATCCATTGATAAATGAATGGATAAAGAAATGTGGTATATATATATATATATATATATGGTATATATATACAATGAAATATTATTCAGCCATAAAAAAGAAGGAAATCTTGCTATATGCAATAACATGGATGGAACTTTAAGGTATTATGCTAAGGAAGTCAGACAGATAAAGACAAATACTGTATGATCCCACTTACATGTGGAATCTAAACAAACAAACAAAATGAGCTTATAGATACAGAGAACAGATTGGTGGTTGCCAGAGGTGGGGATGGGTGAAATGGGTGACGGAGGTCAAAGGTACAAAAAAAAAAGAAAAAGAAAAAGGAAGAATTGCTATTCTGTTTTAGAGTCAGAATTACTTCTGTACAAGTGAACCTAACTCCCTTCCACAGTACAATATCATGTTAAAAATCTCTCTGGTTTATAACCCACTTTCAGCAGAATTTACCATACTTGCCCATCATTTATTCTGGACTCAGTTCATGCACCACTCCTGACAAGCTGGGCCCTGCCTCCCCCTCCTAGAGGTTGGGCTAATACCTTTAGTCCCCAGTTCCTCCAGAAGTCAGAACTGATAAAGCATGGCCCCAAGTCCCTATCATAAATCACACTGTTGGACTGTCTGGTGGCTGAAGCCCCCAGGCAAACAAAGTCATTCCCATCAGGCAAGACATCCCAGCAGCCTAAAGATCGACCCCACCTTGGATCAGGTTCATTCTGCAATACACAGGGGATAGTAACAGTTCTTATTTCATTTCCCACAGAAATATCCCACATTTTCCTACAGGGATATCACGTGTGTGTGATTTGGGAGATGGTGCCACAAACACCCCTGGGATGAAACAGTATAGTCAGAGTCTACCACACATTACCTTTCTAAAACCCAAAAAGTGCACCCGGCCCCAGGGACTTGCATAAGGAGTTGTGGGCTGTAAATGTAGGTACTACTAAATTTCTAGCATATAGTAACCATTCAATAAATGCGAACTATTATTATTTTCTACTAAGATAAATAAAAATGTAGTAAAAGAGGAAAACACGCCCAAAAGTGATCAAGACCACTGACTGAATATTCCTCTGGCAAAATTTTACCCTAACAAATTTTCACAAGAAAATTCCAGAAGGATATAGGGTGAAAATAAATTTTGTAGAAGATGAATCTTGTTAGGTTTAGTATCAAAAGTATTTTATGGGCGCCTGGGTGGCTCAGTTGGTTAAGCGACTGCCTTCGGCTCAGGTCAAGATCTTGGAGTCCCGGGATCGAGTCCCGCATCAGGCTCCCTGCTCAGAGGGGTGTCTGCTTCTTCCTCTGACCCTCCCGACCCTCCCCCCTCTCATGCTCTCTCTCTCTCAGTCTCTCTCTCAAATAAATAAATAAAATCTTTAAAAAAAAAGTATTTTATATATTTTGACATAATAAGTAAAAATTAAACATTACCATAGCAAAGTTAAGCAGGGATTGATGAGGACTGGGGGAGCAGAGATGGTATCATGGTAGTTTTGAGGGTTTGCCACAGGCTTTCAGCCCTTTGTGTTTATTGGCAAACTTGCTGTATATTTAGTTCTGAACTTCCTGAAACTTGCCACCTGGAGAATTTCTTAGCACTTCCTACCAACTTTTAGACAATTCCATTTGTTGCTTCATGAGGCTACTAATTAAGTGTTTACATTATTGTTTTTCCCTCTCTAGAAAAAAAATTTTAAATCATGTCCTCATTTGTTCGTATCAAAAGAGTAGAGTCATGCCTGAAATCAGACCACTGGGAAAAGCAATTTAGGATTAAAAATGTCAAAGAAGAAAGGAAAATTCAAAAGAGCCCGCTTGCATCATAAGCAGGGAGGAAAACAGTACCATCTAGGAGCTGGCCTTTCCACATGCATCAGTATACTGCCTTCAGTCCTTTCTGGAACCAGTAGGAAATGGATGGATGGACACAGGGATGGTCTGTGTCATCAGAAGACAACAACCTCTGGTTCCCAATCCCCAAATCCAAAGAGCTCTGAAAACAGAAAGATTTATTTGTAACTTAGTTACAAACTTTCCTTGGACTGATGAGAAGCTATTTTTAGTCTTTATGCTACTCAGTGTGAATATTCATAGTTTGGGCTGCAGAAATATTAATGTCTTTGATTACAGGGTGCTTCCCCAGACTCCACTGAGGGTATTAAATAATATATGTGCTGAATTACCTTTCTAAAAATCTCCAAAATTCTGAATTGGAAATGCATCAAGGTTTTTGGGTAAGGGATTACGGACTTAAAATTGCATGAAACCCCAAGGAGTAGATAAAACAGATTTAGAGATGTTAAGTAACTTGCCGAAGGTCACACAATAAGCAGCAAAATGTTATAAACTTTGATAGAACAACTATGTCAGTTGTGACTTCCAATGGATAAGACTTTACACAACATAATCAGGAAGCTGATGGCACCTGAAGGTACACCGAAAATTATGAAGAGAGCTTTCGCCGCTGGCAAAGTTATGCTGTTGAGATTTCAGACCAGGTCCCAGAGAGGCCTTCCATCTCCAATTTTAAGGAAAACATGCCCTCTGACTTTAAGAAAATACATTTCTTCTCATCCCTTAAAAGCGGAGGAATTTGATAAAGAAGTTGCCTGGCAAAGAAAAAAAAAAAAAACACCAGACTGAAATCAAAACAAATCATTTTTTGCATATTAATCAGGCTCCTGATTGAAACTGTGCTGGCTGCTTCGAGAGAGGAATATTAACAGTAAAGCGCTGCTAATTTAAGCACAACCAATTTAAAAAGATGTACCTAGAAACGGCCACATGGGAGAATCACTTAAGCTGCAGCAACCACCCGCTTCGTTTGGTGGGATATGCCTGGGTTGGAAGCTCTATTGTCATGACATTTGCTTTGTCTCTGAGGAAGAGAATGAAGTAATCCATTCCCTGTAACCTGCAGATCTCAGGTTTTCAAGAATCCATCCCAATTTACTGCTTCCAAGTAAGCAAGAAAGGTCCAGAGGAAAGAGCCTGATCTGGGCTAAAAAGACTATCTAGGAACTGCCACAAAGCTTGAGCCCCATCCCAATGATGCTGGAAGGCCACTCCTTCCAAGAAAGCAGTAACAGAAGAGCAGCTACTCGGCTCAATGATAAACTTCACCTGTAGCAGACATTGTTCGAGCTACTCCCAGATCCCCTCAGATCCCTTTCACTGGTTCTGTTTGCCCCTCCATGAGCTTCTCAATGCTTGTACCTATAACTCTCTTGGAAAGACTGCTGGAGCTACGGGTGCAGCTTTGCCTGCCAGCACCAGGCTGTCATCCCTGAGGCAACTGAGCCAAAGCCTGACTAATGCAAGAGTATGGAGGCTCGGCTCCCTTGCCTCCAGTCCAAGCATAACTTAGGCCCCAGAGCTCCTCTGTGGGATCAAGTCAAGGTGGTGACTTTACCTGAAATTGCCTCTCTCTGGACTGCTTCTCCTTTATCACCTCTTTCCCCACACTCCCTTACTGATTTCTCCTAAGAGCTCATCCTTTTAAAAAAATCACCACTCGTGTTATTCCATCCAAAACCATTATATCCAAGGTTTTGAGATCTCCATATAGAAGGTACATGTTATACTTTGAAGTGAAACATGAACCTCAAGTAAATTCTCTAGACTTCTGGAAAGGACCTACTTATTTAAAGATTAACTATTCCACAGGTGAGCTCATCATTTGCCACCTGGGTCTGTATGGAGATGAGGCAAAAGAAAATAAGCTAGAACCAGAACAGAAAACATGACCAAGTCAGGTGCCCATCTTTCCTCTCTCTAGAGCTATGGATAACATAAAAGTATATCTGTGGCAGAGGCTAGTAGCTATCCCAAGGACTGCCCTCCCTTCTCCCTCACAACCATGGAACCACAGTTATAAACTGGACACATACCTACCCAGCCAGCTACCATTCTAGTTAGATGTGGCCATATAGCTAGATTCCTGCCAATGGGGTATGAACTTCAGCAATTTGCACTTCTGAGGCATGACCATCACCCTATGTGGACATGGTGAGAAGCCATCATAGACCATTTGGATGAAGGATACACTGATGTATGTCAATTATTTCTTGATAAAACTAGGCAGCCCCCAACACACACACACTCACAGACCCCTGATAATCTCTTCCTATTTCTACCAGGCTCACTAGCCACCAGAACAAGTAGATTCCATTTTAAAAGCTCTAATCATTTTGTTGATAAATATAATTTTGTTGTTGTTGTTGTTCCCAGAAAAAACAATTCCCTGGCACTACCAGCTATCCATGTGCAGAGAGAGTCCAGCAGCCTGTGGGCAGGTGCTAGCCATTGGGAGTGAAAGCATACTGGGGGACCACATGCATAAAAATGGTACTTAAATCCAAGGGAACATGGGTAGAGTGTTGACAAGGCCTGCTTACAAAGGTCCTTTTTAAAATTTTTGCCTGGAGGTCCCAAGTGATTATTTGTGGCACTTATTCATGTGAGCCTTTGCATAGGAAAAAAGTCCTACCTTCACCTGGACATTTCTATTAGTTATATCTTATATTTTCAAGTGCCTAACATGGCATTTTTGTGGCAGCCACAATGAGAGACAGTTATCTAAGAGAAAGAATAACACATTTTAGGAGTTCCTGATAGGGCCCTTTATTCCCCATTCACAGCTCAAAATATCCAGCGGCAGAAATCATCTACCTGATTCCTGAATATAGAACGACACTGACCAGATTTATTCATACCTGTTTAGGAACAAGCACAGGAATTTCCTAATACAAAAAGCACTTAACAATATGGCCTGAGATGGATACACGCAACTCAAAACAAACTAGGGCTGAATGATTGATTGCTACACACACACACTCACACAACCTCTCTCTTCCCGTCCCTCTCTCTCTCTCTCTCTTTTAAAAAGCTCACCTAACATCATTTATACCCATTAAATTGGAAAAGGTGATAATGAATGTTAAGTCCTGGTGATGGTGAGTGAGGGTGCAGGAGCACAGGCACTCTTAGGTGCTGCTGATTGGGATGCCAATTATTGCAACACTTCCGAAAACCAGTATGGGAATATGTTTCAAAAGATTAAATGTAGGGGCGCCTCGGTGGCTCAGTTGATTAAGAGTGTGCCTTTGGCTCATGAGGGTCATGATACCAGCGTCCCCGGATCGAGCCCCCGATCGGGCTCCCTGCTCAGCTCTGCCCCTCACCCAGTTCGTGCTCTCTCTCTCTCTCTCAAATAAATAAAATCTTAAAAAAAAAAAAAAACAACTAAATATATGTATGTACTTTGACCCTCAAAAGATCTATGTTTAGGAAATTTGGGGGGTGTATAGTTCAATAAATTTTATATTCAGGTAACCACCACTAGGGTAAGTATACATTAAAAACCTCTGGTGCTGTTCCTTTATAGTCACCCTCTTCCCACCATAATTCCTGGCAACCATTGATTTGTTTTTCAATCCCTATAGTTTATCTTTTCAAGAATGTCCTATAACTGGGATCACAGTATGCAATCTTCTTTTACTCAACACAAATGCATTTTAGGCTCATCTAAGTTGTGTTTATCAATAATTTGTTTCTTTTTATTGCTGGCAGTGTATTCCATTGTATACATGTACTGTAGTTTATTTATCCATTTACTAGTTAAATGGTATTTTGGTGGTTTACTGTTTTTGGCAATTATGAACAGAGCTGCCACAAACATTTGTGTACAGGTATTTCGTGAACACAGGTCTTCAATTCTCTAGATAACCACTAGTGGATTGCTGAGTCATACAGTAATGGTTTTCTATTTAAGAAACTGTTTTATTACAAACAGCCAAACTATTTTCAAGATTTACATTCCCACCAGAGTTTACATTCCCAAAGAGTTTCAATTGCTCCACATTCTTCTAATACTCAGAATTATATTACTTGTTTTCATCTTCTGGTAGATGTATAGTGTTATCTTGATGTAAGAAAGAACATTAGGGTTCCAAGCCGACAGCCAAGAAAGAATTCTTGAGACATCTTTGGTGCAAAAAGGTGGTTTTATTAAGGCACAGGGACAGGATCTGTGGGCAGAAAGAACTGCTGCACCAGGATTGTGAGGGGAGACTGATTATATACTTGGGAGTTGGGGGAGGTAAGGAAAAGGGAGGTTTCAAAACAACTTTCATATGCTAAAGGAGACCTACAAGATAGGAGGTCTTGCCATTGTCAAGTTAAGGTTGTTTTTTCCTCTAGCAAAGCATTAACATTAAGATAGTTGGGAGCTTCCTGGAAGAATGTCACATATATCCCACCTAGGAGTGGGGGAGGGGCCAGTTTGCTGGGTATCAGCTTGTGCTCTGCCCTTAGCTAGCCTTCTGCTCCCTCATCAGTCTCATCATGGTTTTTAAAGTACGTTTATCTTGTGATCAATTGTGTTAAATATCTTTTCATGTGCTTATTTGCCACCTGTATATTATCACCAATGATTTATGTTTTTTCTCATTTTTTGTCTTTTCTCATTTTTAAATTTTTTTTTTATTGTTGAATTTGAGAGTTCTTTATAATTCCTCTGTCAGGTATATGATTTGTAAATATTTTCTACCAGTCTGTAGCTTCTATTTCATTCTTTCAACAGTGTTATTTGCAGACCAAAATTTTAAATTTTAGTGAAGTACAATTTATCAATATTTTCCTTTATGGATCATGCTTTGGTTTCATGTCTAAGAACTCTACCTAAGTTTAAGTCATGAAGACTGTCCTATGTTTTATTCTAAAAGTTTTATAGTTTAATGTTCTACATTTGGATCTTTATTATTTCAGTTAACTTTTGTATAAAGTATAAGGTGTAGGTCAAGGTTTCTTTTTTTTTTTACACCTGTGGATGTTCAATTCTTCCAACACTATTTGTTGAAAAAACTATCCTTTCCCCCACTGAATTACTTTGGGTCCTTGTAAAAAATCAGTTGGGCATATTTGTGTGAATCTATTTCTGTAGTCTCTAATCTATGTTTCTTGATTGATGTGTCTATCTCTTCATCAATGTCATATTCTCTTGATTACTGTAAGTCTTAAAATCAAGTAGTCTAGTTTTTCAAACTATATTCTTCTTTTTCAAAATTGTTTCAGCTATTCCAATTTATTTGTTTTCCATAAAATTTAGGATAGTTTTGTCTCTATTTACCAAAAAACACTGCTGGGAATTTGACTGATATTAAATCTCCACTGTACATTATTAGTGTATAGAAATATGACTAGTTTTTGTATATTGACCTTGTAGCCTACAAACTTGCTTACCTCACTTATTAGTTCTAGGAGATTATTTTGATGATTCCTTGAGATTTTCTACATGGAAAATCATGTTGTCTATGAAAGGGGATCATTTGATTTCTTCCTTTGCAATCTGTATAAATTTTTAGTTTTTGTAGTTGTTTGTTTCTTTTTTCCCAATTCCATTAGCTAAGGCTTCCAGTGTCATGTTGAATAGCGGTGGTAAGTAGACATCCTTGTCTTGTTCCTAATGCTAGAAGGAAATTATTCTGCCTTTTACTAACAAGTATGTTAGCTGTAGATTTTTTTGTAGGCACCTGTATCCTTATATCAGGTTGAGGAGATTTTCTTCTACGATTCCGCACCCAATTCTGATGTGTGTGTATTCTACACCACTAAGCAATTCTCTGACACCAGCTGGGCATCTTACATTTCAACTCAATTCTGACACTGTCTATCTGGAGATAGCATCAAATCCCATGGGCTCAGTCCCACAAGACTGCTCCCCTTCCCACTTCAGACACAAATCACAAAACCAGGTTATCACCTGTGCATCTGACCAGCTGGCTACAGATTGGAAGTTGCAACAAACTCCTCCTCAGGTTTGACTAATTTGCAGGAGCAGCTCAGAACTCAGAGAAACATTTTACTAGATTATCAATTTATTATAAATGGATCTAACTACAGAACAGCCAGATGGAAGAGATGTGTAGGGCAGGGTATGTGGGAAAGGATGTGAAGCTTCCATGTCCTCTCCAGGCATGCCACTCTCTCAGAACCCACCACATAGTCACCAACTCAGAAGTTCTCTAAACCCAACCCTTTTGGGGTTTTACGAAACTTCATTTTGATGATGGAGCAGAAAGGCTAGTTGAGGACAAATCACAAGCTGACCCCCTGCAACCACCCCCCCCCCCCCCCCCCCCCCCGTGGGATATGTGTGACATTCCTCCAGGAAACTTCCAACTATCTTAATGTCAATGGTTTGCTAGAGGGAAAAACAACCTTAGCTTGATAATAGTAAAGGCTCCAGTACCTTGAAGGTCTTCTTTAGCATATGACAGTCCTTTTGGACACCTCCCTTTTTCCCTACCCTCCCCAACTCCCAAGTTTATAATCAGTCACCCCTCACAATCCTGGTGCAGCAGCTCTTTCTGCTCACAAGTCCTGTCCCCATGCTTTAATAAAACCATCACTTTGCACCAAAGACATCTCAAGAATACTTTCTTGGTCATCAGCTCCAGACCTCACCCCACCAAACCTCACCTACATTCCAAAACTACATCAATTACATAGGCATGTTGATTAAATCATTAAACCATTGATGATTGAACTGAATTTCTGGCCTTTCTCCCCAGGAGGTATGTGTGTGTGTGTGGGGGGGGAGTAGGGACTGAAAGTTCCAATCCTTTTTTTTTTTTTTTTAAGATTTTTATTTATTTGAGAGACAGAGAGAGCACAAACTGGGGGAGGGGCAGAGGGAGAAGCAGACTCCCTGCTGAGCTGGGAGCCCCATGAGGGCCCTGCCATGGAGATCAGCAGGGGGATCGAGGTGGGGATCACCATGGGTTTTCATCCCAGGACCTTGAGATCATGATCTGAGCCAAAGTCAGATGATTAACTGACTGAACCGCCCAGGCATCCCTAAAAGTTCCAATCTTCTAATCACACTGTTGATTCTCCGGGCAACAAGCCCTATCCTTAGGTGCTTTGCAAAAGTCATTCATTAACATAATAAGAGACACCTTTTTTGCTCTTATCACAGGAAATTTCAAGGGTTTTAGGAGCTCTGCTAGGAACAAGGACCTAATACATATCATATTATAAATCCCAGTATCATATGTTTTATTCTTAGTTTGTTGAGAATATTTATCAGGAATGTGATGTGGGGGGCACCTGGGTGGATCAGGTCATGATCCCAGAGTCCTGAGATCGAGCCCCGCATCGGGCGCTCTGCTCCTCGGGAAGCCTGCTTCTCCCTCTCCCATCCGCCCTGCTTGTGTTCCCTCTCTCTCTGTGTCTTTCTCTGTCAAATAAATAAATAAAATCTTTTAAAAAAAGGAACGTGATGTGGGGCCACTGAGTGAATGGTCAAGAAATCTTGAGACATTTTGGTGCAAAAAAAGGGATATGACCCATGGGCAGAAAGAGCAGCACTGTGATTGTGTGGAGCAACTGGTTATATACTTTTTAAGTTGGGTGGGGGTAGAGATAACAGAAGTCTCTAAAGGGATTTCCATATGTTAAAGAAGACTTAGAGGATCATGGAGGTCTGGCTATTGTCAAGCTAAGGTTGCCTTTAGTTGCTAGCAAAACATCAGCATTAAGGCAGCCTTGAGTTCCTTGAGGAATGTCACACTCTGTATGTCTTAGATACTTATCACTGGGTTGCAAATTGTAAGGAAATTTAATTTTTTCTACATTTTTCTTGCTTTTTTTCTCATCAGAATGGCTCTTGGAATTCATCAAATGTCTTTCCTGCATCTATTGATTTGATCATATGGGGTGTTTTTTCTTTAGACTACTAATAGTGAATTACATGGACCAATTTCTGAATATCGAATCAGCTTGCATTCCCAAACCAAACCCCACTTGGTTACAGTGTATTATCCTTTTTATATATTGCCTTTCATAATTTGCTAATATTTTCTTGAGCATTTTTATATCTACTTTCATGAACAATGTTAGTATGTACTTTCATTTTTGTACTATCTTTGTCCAGTTTTGGTATCAAGGTAATGCTGGACTTATAAAATGCTGGGAAATATTTCCTTCTCTTTTGTTTTCTGAAAGAGTGTTCAGAATTGGTATTTGGTTGAATTCACCCATAAAACAATCTGAGTCTGATGATTTTTTTTTTGGAAGGATTTTAACTACAAGTTCAATTTCTTTAATAGCTATAGGACAGTACAGGTTCTCTATTTTATCTTAGGTGAGGTTGGATAGTTTGTGGATTTTGAGGAATTGGTACATTTCATCTAAATTCTTCAATACATGTTTAGAGCAGTTGGTAGTAGTCCTTTTAAAGCCTGTGAAGTCTGCAGTGATATCCCCTTTTTCATTCATTCCTAAGGATGTGGTTTTGGAATATAGGTGAGGTTTGGTGGGGTGAGGTCTGGAGCTGATGACCAAGAAAGAATTCTTGAGATGTTTTTGGTGCAAAGTGATGGTTTTATTAAAACATGGGGACAGGACTCATGGTTAGAAAGAGCTGCTGCATCAGGATTGTGAGGGGTGACTGATTATATACTTGGGAGTTCGGGGAGGTAAGGAAAAGGGAGGTTTTCAAAAGAACTTTCATATGCTAAAGAGGACCTACAAGATACAGGAGGTCTTGCTTTTGTCAACTTAAGGTTGTTTTGCCCTCTAACAAGGTATTAACACAGAGACAGTTGGAAGCTTCCTGGAAGAATGTCACACATATCCCACCCAGCAGTGGATAGGACACCCAGAGGTTGCAGGGTGTCAGCTTGTGCTTTGTCCTCAGCTTGCCTTCTGCTCCCTCATAACTAATACTGGTAATTTGTGTCTTTTCTCTTTGCTTTTCAGTCCTGTTAAATGCTTGTTAATTGTATTAATCTTTTTGAAATACTAGCCTTTGGTCTCATTGATTTATCTGTTGTTTTTTCTTTTCCAATTTCATTGATTTCTTATCTTTCTGTTAGACCTATTTTTATTTTATTTTATTTATTTTTATTATTTATTTAATTTATTTAGGTTCCTGAGGTTTGTTCATTTTTTTCCAATCTTTTTTCTGTTTTTCAGATTGACATAGATCAATAGAATCTAGCCAAAGTTCATTGACCCTCTCCTCCCTCTATTTGCTATTGAGTCTATCCAGAGAGTTTTTTACTTTGGTTGCTGTAATTTTCTGTTATAAAATTTACACCTAATTCTTCCTATGTACTCTATTTCTTTGCTGAGACTTTCTATTTTTAGCATTTGTTTCAAAGTGTTCACAATTGCTTGAGTAATTTTATAACTGCTGACTTAAAGTCTTTGTCAGATAATTCTGTCATTTTTGTTTCTATGCATGAGCATCTGTTGATTGTTCTTTTCCACGGAAGTTGAAATTTTTGTGGTTCTTGGACTGTATCCTGACATTTTAAGTATTATGTTTTGATACTCTGAATCTTGTTTAAATCCCATGGAAAGTGTTGTTTTTGTTTTAGCAGGCAATGGATCTGATTGGGTTTAAGCTAAAAGTTTCAACCTGGAGGCTATGTATTCAATATCAGTTCAGTTGTCAAAATCTTTGCAATGCTCTTCATGTCTGTCATGGCTTTGTATCACCCAGTCTGGAACACAGCATTGTCAGTGTACTCTATCCAGGTAATCTATCCATTACTTTAACTGTCAACTGCTACGTATGATATCATATACAATTCATGGCTCAGAAGAGAGCCCTGGAGCTCATAAACAACTCTTTATAACAGCTGTGTTCATTAACAGTTGCTTTTCTAAGCTCTTCCATCTCTGTAGTCTCCCTGGTACTTTTTGATTTCTTAGATCTTTCCTTTTCAGTCTTCTGGCCAGAAAATTGGGACTGTATTTCTCCTACTTAGCCACACACTTCCATGATTGGGTCTGAATTCAGGCCAAATGCTGGGAAGATAGAGGTTAAAAATCAACAGGGATTGGCCCCACCATTTTGGTATCAAAACCAACTACTGCCCTCAATTGACAGGATTACCTTGGGGCTGGGGTGTGAGAGAAAAAAATGGAAGATTAAATCAAGGGCGATTTCTGCCTCTCTCTCCCCTCCCACCTGTGTGTGTGTGTGTGTGTGTGTGTTAGGAGTTAGCTTTCCAACTCCTCAAGTAAGAAAAATTAAGGGAGGGGTGCCTGGGTGGCTCAGTCGTTAAATGTCTGCCTTCGGCTCAGGTCAGGATCCCAGGGTTCTGGGATCGAGCCCCACACCAGGCTCCCTGCTTAGTGGGAGGCCTGCTTCTCCCTCTCCCACTCCCACTCCCCCTGCTTGTGTTCCCTCTCTCTCTGTGTCTCTCTCTGTCAAATAAATAAATAAAATCTTAAAAAAAAAAAGAAACAACAAAAACAAAACAAAAAAAAAACTAAGCGTTTCTCCTGGAGCTCTTCCGTGCCACAGTGCTCACTTCTGAGTTTCTGGCTACATTGAGTTTGACTGGGAGATACTGCAGGAGGAAAAAAAAAAGTAAACTCCCTACCAAATTGATGGTACTTTTGTTTCTGGGTTCTTCCCGTCAGCCTGCTATTATTTACTTTTCAAAGTCCTCAGATAGCTATCTCATGCACTCTGTTCAAGTTTCATAGTCATATACAGTCGGAGTGATGGGTGGGTGCTTATTCTATCTTATTCAGAAACTGAAAACCAGGTTTAGGAATTTATCCTAAGGAAATAATCAAAGTGGTGTACTGAAAATTGTTACAGTAGTCCCCCCTTATCCACAGTCTTGCTTTCTATGGTTACACTTATTCACAGTCAACCAGGGTCAAGAAGCTGATGATGATCATCCTTGGGACATATTGTCAGAAGGCCAATAGTAGTCTAACACTACATCACAATGCCTATATCATTCACCTCACTTAATCTCATCAGGTAAGCATTTTATCATCTCATATCATCACAAGAAGTACAACAAGATATTTTGAGAGAGAGAAACCATATTACATACCTTTAATTACAGTATATTGTTGTAATTGTTCTTTTTTATTATTGTTGATCTACTGTGCTTAATTTATAAATTAAACTTTATAATAGGTATGTATGTATAGGAAAAAGCATAGTAAAAGTTTAGGTACTATTTGCAATTTCAGGCATCCACTAGGAGTTTTGGGATGTATCACCTGTAGATAAGGGGGTCAACTGTATTCAAGGATTTTCATCACAGCAGTGTTTAAAATAAATATATAGTCATGTTATTCGGTGAAAGCAATAAAATCTGTTTATTTTAACTTAAATCTAGCTGATTTAAGCAGAATATATATTTTTAAAGGGATATTGAATGGCTTAAAGAATGCCAAGGATGATAAAAATTAATACCTATTCTTCTGAAACTGTTCCAAAAAATCGAAATGGAAGGAAAACGTCCAAATTCATTCTATGAGTCCAGCATTACCTTGGTCCCAAAACCAGACAATGACCCCACCAAAAAGGAGAATTGCAGCCCAATATCCCTGATGAACATGGATGAAAAATTCTCAACAAGATGCTAGCTAATTGGATCCAACAGTACATTAAAAGGATTATTCACCATGACCAAGTGAGATTTATTCCTGGGTAGCAGGCATAGTTCAACATCCACAAATCAATCAACATGATACATCATATCAATAAAAGAAAGGATAAGAACCATATGACCCTCTCAATAGATGCAGAAAAAGCATTTGACAAAATACAGCATCCTTTCTTGATAAAAACCCTCCACAGTGTAGGGATAGAGGGAACATACCTCAATATCATAAAAGCCATATACAAAAAAATCTATAGCAAATATCCTCCTCAGGGAAAAACAGAGCTTTCCCCCTAAGATCAGGAACACAGCAGGGATGTTTACTCTCACCACTGTTGTTCAACATACTATTGGAAGTTCTAGCCTCAGCAATCAGACAACAAAAAGAAATAAAAGGCATCCAAATCAGCAAAGAAGAAATCAAATTTTCAATCTTCACAGGTGACATGATACTCTATGTAGGAAACCCAAAAGACTCCACCAAAAAACTTCTAGAACTGATAGAGGAATTCAGCAAAGTTGCAGGATATAAAATCAATGCGTAGAAGTCAGTTGCATTTCTATACACTAACAATGAAGCAGCAGAAAGAGAAATCAAGGAATCGATCCCATTTACAATTGCACCAAAAACCATAAGATACCTAGGAATAAACCTAACCAAAGAGGTAAAAGATCTGTACTCTGAAAACTATAGAACACTTATGAAAGAAATTGAAGAAGACACAAAGAAATGGAAAATCCATGCTCATGGATTGGAAGAAAAATATTGTTAAAATGTCTATGCTACACAAAGCAATCTACATATTCAGTGCAATCCCTATCAAAATATCATCAACATTTTTCATGGAGCTGGAATAAACAATCCTAAAATTTGTATGGAACCAGAAAAGATCCCGAATAGCCAAAGGAATGTTGAAAAAGAAAACCATAGTTGGAGGCATCACAGTTCTGGACTTTGAGCTGTATTACAAAGTTGTAGTCATCAAGACAGTATGGTACTGGCACAAAAACAGATACATAGATCAACGGAACAGAATAGAGAACCCAGAAATGGACCCACAACTCTATGGTCAACTAATCTTTGACAAAGCAGGACAGAATATCCAATGGAGAAGACAGTCTCTTCAACAAATGGTGGTGGGAAAGTTGGACAGCCACATGCAGAAGGAAAATAAACCACTTTCTTTTCTTTTTTAAAATTTGTCAGAGAGAGAGAGAGCACAAGCAGGGGGAACTACAAGCAGAGGGAGAAGCAGGCTCCCTGCTGAGCAAGGAGCCCAAATGGCGACTCGATCCCAGGACACTGATCATGACCTGAACTGAAGACAGATATTTAACCGACTGAGCCACCCAGGTATCCCAGAAAATGGACTGCTTTCTTACACCATACACAAAAATAAACTCAAAATGGATGAAAGACCTTAATGCGAGACAAGAAACCATCAAAATCCTGGAAGAGAACACAGGCAGCAACTTCTCTGACTTCAGCCTCAGCAACTTCTTGCTAGACACATCTCCAGAGTCAAGGGAAACAGAAGCAAAATTGAACTATTGGGACTTCATCAGGATAGAAGCTTTTGCACAGCAAAGGAAACAGTCGACAAAACTCAAAGGCAACCTACCGAATGGGAGAGGATGTTCGCAAATGACATATCAGATAAAGGGCTGGTATCCAAAACCGATGAGGAACTTATCAAACCCAACACCCCAAAAACAGAAAATCCAGTCAAGAAGTGGGCAGAAGACATGAACAGACTTTTCTCCAAAGAAGACATACAAATGACTAACAGACACATGAAAAAATGCTCAACATCATTCAGCATCAGGGAACTACAAATCAAAACCACAATGAGATACCACCTCACACCTGTCAGAATGGCTAAAATTAACCACTCAGGAAGCAACAGATGTTGGTGAGGATGTGGAGAAAGGGGAACCCTTTTACACTGTTGGTGGGAATGCAAACTGGTGCAGCCACTCTGGAAAAGAGCATGGAGGTTCCTGAAAAAGTTAAAAATAGAGCGGCCCTACAACCTAGCAATTGCACTACTAGGTTTTCATCCAAAGGATACAAAAATAATGATTTGAAGGGGCACATGTGCCCCAATGTTTATAGCAGCAATGTCCACGGTAGCCAAAATATGGAAAGAACTCAGATGTGCATCGACAGATAAATGGATAAAGAAGATGTGCTGTATATATATACAATGGAATATTACTCAACCATCAAAAAGAAAGAAATCTTGCTATTTGCAACGATATGGATAGAACTAGAGGGTGTTATGCTAAGCAAAATAAGTCAGTCAGAGAAAGACAAGTACCATATGATTTCACTCATATGTGGAATTTAAGAAACAAAACAGATGAACATAGGGGCAGGGAAGGAAAACTAAAATAAGAGGAAAATAGAGAGGGAAGCAAACCACGAGACTCTTAACTATAGAGAACAAACTGAGGGTTGCTGGAGGGGAGGTGGTTGGGAGGATGGCATAATTGGGTGATGGGCATTAAGGAGGGCAATTGATGTAATGAGCACTGGGTGTTATATGCAACTGATGAATGACTAAATTCTACCCCTGAACCTAATAATACACTATATGTTAACTAAATTGAATTTAAATAAAAAATTTAAAAAACAAAAAGAATGACAAGGAGGATGAGAAACCTCAAATGATTTTGTAGCCTCAAATAATGCCCAAATTCAAGCCACTAGTGACTACCTCAAAGCACCATTACCCAGCTTTGGATACTGTGAATTACACTGGACTCTGATCACCACTACTTATAGTGTAGCCATTGCTGTCCCCAGATGCCACTATCAGCAAGGACAATTATCTGTTGTTCTCACTCTTTTGCATCCCTCTGACCCATTCATAATGTCTCTTCTCTATAACACTTCCAGAAGTTCACTGAAGGCTTTGTGTTTCTTAATTTCTTTGTACTAACCCAAGATATTAACTTTCAGCACTAAACTGTGTACCAAAAGTGATAAAGGTAGAATTTTAGAGGACAGGGACACCACTTAGAACATGAGCTGTAGGAGAGAAGGCTTTTTGTAGAGTAAGGGCAGAGGTGGGTCTTAAAGTATGATATCAGAAGGAAGGTTGTACAAGTCAGCTATTGCTGCACACTGAAGTGTAACTGTTTTAAAACAATATTTCTCCCTTATGGACCTAGAACCAACCAGGTAATTTCTAATTCTGGTTTTAATTTTTCCCTTTCTACAATTTCTATGAATTCCTGTGGTTTACATCTTCATATATCTCATAGTTTTCAACCTGGCAGCATTAGGTTGTCCCAAGTTTGCATTGCACCAACCTGGCCTCACCAGTTCCTATAAGAATTTATTCATGTCAGATATTTTGTGCTTTTGCTATACTTCATCAAGGATTTGAGGGATTGTGGGAAGGGGTCCCATCTTGAAATACATGGCCTTCCGCCACCTTGCTGGCTATTTTCTCTCCCTACCCCCCTCTCTCCCCATCTCCCTTTTTCATTCATTTCCATTTCCCCCTTCTCTCAACCCACAAATATCTTCTCTTTTCTTTCACTAACCATTTTATGCTCACCCTGTCCCCCCAGGGTCTCACTTGCTTCCCAGTGGCTTAACAAAGTACTCCTTTCAAACACATCCAGTGCTCTACTCAAGAGAACACTTGGTAAAGAATATTCTCTCTCAAAGCAATCACAATTATGTGCTTTTCTTCTATTTCCAATCAGTTATTCTTATTCAAGTTATTATTCAAGAATAACTAGACATTCAATAAGCAAATTATCTGTAGAAGATTTAACCTACTTAAAGGGGGAAGAAATGAGATGTGGATACCTGTGTACTATCCCTTGAAGAAGCTTATAAAAGTACAGCCCCAGTAGCTGGGATGCTCTGAGGAGAACCCCAGTGGGGAGAACAATGGCTAAAAATAGCACTTGACCTTGGGTATCTGAAAGGAAAATGATGAAAAATGTTGACCAAAGAGTTTAAAGTATCTTTGAAGAAAAAAGAAAAATAAAAGCACACCCACTTTTTTAAGTGCATGGAAGTCACCTTCTGCACTTTCTGGAAAGGAAAAGCTATTCAGCCAAGACATAGGCTTTCAGGCATGACCTTCAACAGGCAAGGGGCAGCACTCCATGTACCAAGAAGATGGTGGAGGCAACAGGGCAGCAAAGGAGAGTGATATATGCCCCAAAACACTGGAGAGATCACAAAGTAAGTGGCCAGATCAGGAGGCAGAGCTATCATGGAATCAAAACTAAAAAAGGCTGCTTTCACTCTCAGCAAAGAGATACATGTCAGATGGGCTGCAGGTTCTGGGATTGATGGCATTCATGGGAACTGAATGTTCCCACAGAGGAATGAGGGAGGAAGAATCTGATTCTAATATCTTACTACAAATGTGTTCACCAGTGCCCAGCACCCTAGCCACTTTGCAATGGAGATTCTTCTTAATGGGAGGAAATGAAAGACTGAAAGAAGTTTCTTTTTGATTCTCACACTCCCCAATCGCTGTTTTGCTCTGATCTTTCCCTTGTGTTACTCCCTTTACTCTTAACTCTGTAAGAGCTCACCACATGCTAGCAACTATGGAGAACTCAGAAATGAAGGAGACCATCACTATCCAGGCTGTTCAGAACCTAGTAAAGTTAACAGGCTAATGAAACATATATCAAAAAAACCCATAATTGTGCCCTTAGAAATAAAGAGGAAGACTTTGGTTTATGCAAGAAGTAGCTTTAAGCAAAGCCTCGAAGAACATACTATGTTGGGTCGAGCTGGGCTGGAAAAAAAAGACCTTTAGTGGGTAAAGGTAAGTGTATCTGCTATGTGCTAGACACTGATACTATCCATAGGTTATGTTAGTTAAGTTTGTTTTAATAATTTATTGTGATACTAGATGTCAGACTCTGGGTCCAGCTATGAACAGAGGAGTCACTTTCTTTATGGAAGTTGGAGTCTACTGGTATGACAGGCAGAATAATGGCCTTCCAATGTGTCTACATCCTAATCCAGAGAAGCTGTGAATATGTTGTTATGTTATGTTGTGTTATGTTTTATGTTATGTGGCAATGAAGAATTAAGAATTAAGGTAGCAGGTTGGGCGCCTGGGTGGCTCAGTTGGTTAAGCGACTGCCTTCGGCTCAGGTCATGATCCTGGAGTCCCTGGATCGAGTCCCGCATCGGGCTCCCTGCTCGGCAGGGAGTCTGCTTCTCCCTCTGACCCTCCTCCCTCTCATGCTCTCTGTATCTCATTCTCTCTGTCTCAAATAAATAAATAAAATCTTTAAAAAAAAAAAAAGAATTAAGGTAGCAGGTAGAATTAGGCTCACCTTAAAATAGGTTGATGATCCTGAACCAATGTAATGACAAGGATCCCTAAATGTGGAAGAGGGAGGCAGAAGACAAAGTGTCAGTGATTACTGTGAAAGACTTGACCAGCCATTGCTGACTTTGAAAATGGGAGAGGCCGTGAGCAAGGAATGCAGACTACCTCTAGAATCTGGAAAAGGCAATAAAATGGATTCTTCTCTAGAGCCTTGAGAAAGGAACACAGTCCTGCTGGCACATGAATTTTAGCCCTGTAGCATTCATTTTGGACTGCTGACCTCCACAGCTATAAAATAGTAAGTTTGTGCTGTTTCAAGTCACTAAGTTTTGGGGAAATGCAAGTTGCTGCCAATGCTTTTATCTGGTAAGGAGTAAGGCAGAAAGGGCTGTAGAAGGTGTGTTGCAGTGAGAGATAGCAGACCATTGTGTTCATTCCAACTTTGTCATTAATTCATAGATTTACTCATTCATTTAGCTGGAACCATGTGCTGGGCAGAATGCCAGATGCCAGAATGCAACAGAAAACAAGACAAGAAAGTTTCCAGCTCTTGAGGAACTTGCAGTCTAATTGGAGAGAAGATAAAAAGTCAATGAAAAGATAGATAATCCAAATTGTAGTAAGCATAATGAATGGAATTAACATCATAGTGCGATAAGAAATACGATGGTCAAGGAAGGCCTTTCCTAAGAGATGATATTTAAATTGAAATCCATTAAAAAGAGAGAAAAACATATAAAGGATATATGCAAACAGGACAGGAAAAACAAGGTCCTGTGGCTGGAAAGAGCTGTTACCATGGTCTAAGATTTGACAGGTGGCTTATGTGACAGGAAAATAGTAACCAAGGGGGAGAAGTGGACAGGGGCTAGCTCATACAGGCTTTGTAAGCCATGTGGGAAATTATTCTTGAAAGCAATGGAAAAATACTGAAGGGGTTATAAACAGAGGAGTGTTATAACCCTATCTATATTTCATATTATTGTTTGTTAACTTTTTATTTTGAAATAATTATAGATTCCCAGAATGTTGCAAAGAAATAAAAGTTCCATGTACCTTTCACTCAATTTTTCCCATTGGAAAAATCTGGCATAACTATAGCACAATTTCAAAACCAGGATATTGGCATTGGTAGAATAAGCAGAACTTATTCAGATTTTACCAGTTTTACATGTATTTATTTGTGTATGTGTATATATAATTTTATGCAGTTTTGCCACATGTGTAAATTCATGTAACCACTATCACAATCAATATACAAATCAGCACAGAGTGCTCTTATATATTACCCCTTTATAGCCACATGTATCCCCCTTCCTCACCTAAACCCTTGGCAACCTATAATCTCTTTACCATATCTATAACATTATTATTTCAAGAATGTTATATGAATGGAAACATAAAGTATGCAATTTTTTTTTACGATTGGCTGTTTTTATTCAGCATAATGCTCTTAAGATTCATCCAAGTTGTTGTTTGTACCAATATATGTTCCTTTTTATTGCCAAATAGTGTTCCATGGTATAAATGTACCACAATTTGATATGCATTTACCTATTGAATGAAATCTGGGCCATTTCTAGTTTTTGGCTTTTACAGATAAAATTGCTATTAATAGGTTTTTCTATGTGCAGGTTTCTATGTGACATAAGTCTTCCTTTCTCTGAGATAAATGCCCAAGTGTGTAATTATTAAGCTTTAAAGTAGTTTCATGTTTAATTTTATGTGAAACTTCCAAACTTTTTCCCAGAGTGGCTGTACCATTTTAAATCCCTACCAGCATGTATGAATAATCCAGTTTTTCTACATCTTTACCAGCATTTGGTGTTATCACTATTTTTAGCTATTCTGATAGGTATATGGTGTTAGCTATTCTGATAGGTATTGTGGATTTAATTTGCATTTTCTAAGGGGCTAATGATGTTGGACATCTTTTCATGGGCTTATATGCCATCTCCTTATCCCCTTTGGTGAAACGTCTATTCATGTCTTTTGCCCGATGTCTATTTGGATTGTTTTCTTACTGTTAACTTTTGAAAGTGATTTATGTATTCTATATACAAATCTTTTGTCATATATGTGCTTTGAAAATATTTTCTTCCAGTCTACAGTTTGTATTTTCATTCTTTTAACAAGGCCTTTCACAAAGCAAAGTTTTTAATTTTAATGAGATCTGATTTATCAGTTTTTCTTTTTATAAATTGGGCTTTTGAGTTAAAAATAGAACTACCCTACAACTCAGCAATTGCACTATTAGGTGTTTATCCAAAGAATACTAAAATAATGATTTGAAAGGGCACATGTACCCCAATGTTTATAGCAGCAATGTCCACAATAGCCAAAATATGGAAAGAGCCTAGATGTTCATTGACAGATGAATGGATAAAGAAGGTGTGGTGTATATATACATATATATACACAATGTAATGTATATATATACAATGGAATATTACTAAGCCATCAAAAAGAATGAAATCTTGCCATTTGCAACAACGTGGATAGAACTAGAGGGTGTTATGCTAAGCAAAATAAGTCAGTCAGAGAAAGACAAATACCATATGATTTCACTCATATGTAGAATTTAAGAAACAAAACAGATGAATATAGGGGAAGGGAAGGAAAAATAAAATAAGAGGAAAATAGAGAGGGAGGCAAACCATGAGACTCTTAACTATAGAGAACAAACTGAGGGTTGCTGGAGGGGAGGTGGTTGGGAGGATGGCATAATTGGGTGATGGGCATTAAGGGGGGCAATTGATGTAATGAGCACTGGGTGTTATATGCAACTGATGAATGACTAAATTCTACCCCTGAACCTAATAATACACTATATGTTAACTAAATTGAATTTAAATTTAAAAAAAATGAGTTGGGCTTTTGGTGCCAATTCTTTAGCTCTAAGTCCTAAAGATTTTCTACTTTTTTTCTAAAAGTTTTATAATTTTTTGTTTTACACTTAAGCTTGTAATCCATTTTGAGGGTTTTGTTTTGTTTTGTTTTTTGTAAGCTGACAGATTTAGGTTGGTTTGGGATTTTGGGTTTTTGCCTACAGAGGTGTGTCTATTCCAGCTCCATCTGTTGGTGCTCTCTCTATCCCTCCAGTAAGTTGCTTTTGTACCTTTGTCAAAAATCACAGGTTGATTTCTGTGTTCAGTATTGTGTTCCAATGATCTAAGCGTCTATCCCTCCACAATACCACACTGTCTTGATTACTGTAGCTATATAATAAATCTTGAAGTCGAGATTGATTCTTTTCACTTTATTCTTCTTTGGCATAGTGTTTTTATCTATTTTAGCTCCTTTGTCTCTTCATGGAAATTTTTAGAAAAAGTTTGTGTATGGCTGCAAAAAAATAATAAAACCTTTCTGGAGTCTTGATAGGAATTGCATTAAACATATAGAGAAATTTGGGTCAAACTGATATCTTTATTATGTTGGGTCTTCTAATCCATGAACACAATATGTCTCTCCATTTATTTAGATCTCTGATTTTGTGCATCAGCATTTTGTGATTTTCAGCATACAGATTCTGTACTGTTTTGTCAGTTAATAGCTAAATATTTCATTTGCTTTGGAGTGATTGTAAATGGTATTGTTTTTAATTTTAGTTTCCACATGTTTGTTGTTACTATATAGAAATACAATTGATTTTTGTATGTTTCTCTTGTACCATGCAGCCTTGCTAAAATCACTTATTAGTTCTGGGACTTTTACAGATACTTTGGGATGTTTTACACAGAAAAATATCATCTGCAAATAGGGACAGTTTTATTTCTTCATTTCTAATCTGTGTGCCTTTTAAATCTTTGAAAGATTTCTCTGCTTCTTAACAAACGGAGTGTAGAAGGACAACTGATTTTTGGATATAGGAAGTGGATGGAGAGTGGAGCCATCTGTTGAGATTGGAAAGACTAAGGGAGAAGAAGGTTGAGGGGAGGGGTGCCTGGGTGGCTCAGTCGTTAAGCGTCTGCCTTCGGCTCAGGTCATGATCCCAGAGTCCTGGGATCGAGCCCCGCATCGGGCTCCCTGCTCCACGGGAAGCCTGCTTCTCCCTCTCCCATTCCCCCTGCTTGTGTTCCCTCTCTCGCTGTGTCTCTCTCTGTCAGATAAATAAATAAAATCTTTAAAAAAAAAAAAAAAAAGAAGGTTGAGGGGAGAAAAATCAAGAGTTCTGCCTATTGACAACTAAGTGAAAATGTTGCATGGGAGAAAGCCTCAGAAGAGAAGTCAAAGGTAGAGATAAAATTTGGGAGTAGTTAGCAATTAGATAATATTGAAATCCACGGAAGAGAGAGGATGGAGGCCAGAAGAAGACCCAGGACCAAACCCTGACGACTGCAGATAATTAGAGGTTGAATATAGGAGGAGAAGCCTGCAAAGGGGATCAGGAAGGGCATTCAATGGCTTCAGACAAATCACTTTCTTCCTTTACACTTCAGTTTATTCACCTGAAAAAATGGGAGTTTGGGTGAGAACACAACTACATCACTTAGAACACTTCAGGAGAAATGTTCTTTAATTTGGGGAGTTTTTGGTCAGCAAAATGCTACAGAGGTGAGGACTGGACAATGAAACCATTCCCTCATTTGCTCATTTTGTGAGACTTGGTGCTTTGGGAGTGATAAGGATATGACATCCTTGGATAGATAGCATATCCTGATTAAGGAAACATCTATATGATGTGGTTTGAAGTGGTGGGGTTCAGAGCCAATGGCCAAGAAAGAATTTGAGATGTCTTTGGTGCAAAAAGGTTATTTTATTAAAGTATGGGGACAGGATCCGTGGGCAGAAAGAGCTGCACTAGGGTTGTGAGGAGTGACTGATTATATAAGACTTTCTATCTTATGGAGGGGAAGGTGATGTTAGGGCTCCAGGAAATTGAGTCTATAGGTTTCTGGAGATTGCTTTTGTCTTATAAATCATTAAGACAGTTGCAAACTGATGGAGACTCATATCCTGCATGACTGTGATCTCTATCAGTTAACCATTTGTTTTTCCCTTTCCTTTGTTCTAGGGCAGCCAGGAGTGGCAGAGGAATGTCACATATATCCCACCTTTGGGGGGTGGGGGTGGTTGCAGGATGTTAGCTTGTGCTTTGCCTCCAGCTTGCCTTCTGATCCCTTATCATACAGAGCACTTCTCTTACCAGGCTCTTTGATCAGCCATTATGATAAATCCCCACAAGTCAATGGATTCATATCAGTCATAAAACAAAGCATTTTGCTTGACTGGAAAGGCTAATCAGGTTGTCTCAATGTTCTGCATGTCTAGCCACTCCTGATTCCACACCACAGCTCAAAGGCTGGCACTTCCATCTTCCCTGCCCTGCCCCAGTTTTCTTTTTCCCCATACCTCTTAACAACTTCAGATGTAATAAACGTGATAAATAGGTAAATATGATCATGTTTATTTGTCTCCAACTAGAATATTAACTCCGAGTCAGAGATTCCCAAAAGCTTAGACATGTGGCCAGCATATAATAGGTGTTCTAACATTTGTTAACAAATTTTGAAATAATGCAATTACCTCCAACTTTTAAGTCCAAGGATCACGGTCCAAAGCTGGTGGCCTGAGTGTCAGTGGTGTTTATTATTAATATGGAGAGAAACCACTTGAGTATAACTATGAAAAAGAGTCCGGAATCATGCAAAGCTTAAATTATGCCAGATTGTCATAAATGCATCCTCATGTAAAATATAACCAGTTTGTAATTTATTACATATTTGTGCAATAAATTGGTGTGCAATCATTAAGATTTAAAATATATTTAATGATATATGGAAAATAACCTTATGTTACAATTTTGAGCTCAGTTAATGGGACATAAAACTACATATGGAGGGGTTCCTGGGTGGCTCAGTTAGTTAAATGTCTGACTCTTGATTTCAGCCCAGGTCATGATCTTGGGGTCATTAGGCTCTGTGCTCAGTGGGGAGCTGCTGCTCTCCTTTTCCTTCTACCCCTCCCCTACTCCCACACATGCTCTCTCTCAAATAAATAAATAAGTAAATCTTAAAACTATATATAGAACATGAGGAGCAAATTTTGAAATGGGAATAAAATGAATCAGACACAAATAAACCCAGTGTATATACCAAAACAGTTGAATGCTAAGATTACAAGTAATTTCTTTTTTGCATCCTTTTGGTTTTCTGCTATTAACACATAAAACTTGTACAATCAGAAAACACAAACCATCAGTAAGTCGAGAGTACTTGGAAAACAATTTCCTCTCAGAAATGAAGGCACTTTTAGGACCATCATAGACAGCACCACGGAACTGACCCGAGAGGTCCCAAGGCCTCCTAGAAATCAGACGTGGAGTGAAAGAGGGGCCAGCAGCCATGGGAATGCACTAGTTTTGTCTGAGAGTATTTCTCAGCTGGATTGTGCCTTTTGCACTTTAAACCTTTGAGGTTGCCCCAGAGCCTCTCCAAAATGCCAGAAATTCACCCTCACTTACCTTCCCAAATAACAACACCTAAAGCTATAGGTAACAGAAAATGAACTTAGCTGGTTTCAACTCCAAGAACATTTTTTCACATAAAATAATCCAAAATGGGCAGGGCAGCTCCTGAATTAGGATTATAAATGCCGGGTTATGGTCTCCCCTTTCAATCACTCCAATGCATTCAGTCTACCTCTAAGTCTGATGCTGCAACAGCTGTGGTCATTTCTGACATCACTTGCAGGCAAATGGCCAGAGGCAGAAGAGGTTCTGCCTCTTTCTTACACATAAAGAATGAGGCTATCTTTCAAAAAAGACACCAGCTGGAGAGAGCCAGGGAGAATGACAGAGTAGGAAGATCTTGAGCTCACCTCCTTCCATGGACACATTGAGGCAATGACTACATATAATGCAATTCACTCTGGAAACATCCTGAAAACTGGCAGAACAGATCATCCACAGCCAAAGACATAAAGAAAAAGCTACATCAAGAAGGGTAGGAGAGGCAGAGACATGGTCAGAAAACAAACCCCCAGTATGGTGACCCACAAGCAGGAGAGATATCAGAGGTGCAGAAGTCCTCCCTGAGTAGCGAGGGGATCAAGAACCACATCAGGCACCTCCAGCCCTAGAGGCCTGATCCAGAAAGACAAGCCCCCATAATGTCTGCTTTTAAATTGGCAGACATTAACTCAGGGAGAGCCAGAGGGCTACAAGAAACCAAGTCTTCATTCTTAAAGGAGCAGCATTCCATATCACTCCAGCACAGAGGCAACAGTTTTGAAAAGAGCCTGGATGGGGCGCCTGGGTGGCTCAGTCAGTTAAGCATCTGCCTTTGGCTTGGGTCATGATCCCAGGGTCCTGGGATCGAGCCCCACATTGGGCTCCTTGCTCAGCAGGGAGCCTACTCCTCCCTCTGCCTATGGCTCCGAGCCCCTGCTTGTACTCTCTCTCTCTATCTCTCTCTCTCATTCTAAGGAAAAAAAGAAAGAAAGAAAAGAAAAGAGCCTGGGTTACACCTGAAGATTTACTGACTAACTTTAGGACATGTGCCAGAGGGGCAGGGATCTGAAGGAGCTTTCTCTGGAAGTAGAAATGCCGGCAGTTGCCATTTTTTTTTCCTTCAGCCTTGCTGTCTGGACACTTGTGGGAGCCAGTTCTGATTCTTTCCATTTACTTTACTAGTACTGTTCAACCTTGGTATTAGTATTCCCTTGTAGACCTGCCTCACCCAACATATCTGTCCCAGAAGGTACCCCTCCAATGTGGCTTCTTCCCTGCCACATTTAGCAGGCAGTCTCAATTGGGAACCAGTGTTCTCCCAAAGTGACTACAGCCCTACCAAACCCAACAGACAGCCTAGGCCACATCTGATGCCCTTCCAGGGGGATTCCTGCCCCAGTGAGGGAACCAGCCCCACTCACTAGTGCACTTGCAGCAGTTACAGCTAGGTCTCTAAGCCAACCATACCCAACAGCATTCTCACAGCAGTTACAGCCCAGTCACAAACAAGAGGGCACATACAGCCCATACAGTAGACACTCTTGAAATACCTTGTTCTGGTGGCAAGAAGAATTGGACTACTGGGCCCCATAGGATACCTTCTACATGAGGCCACTACTTTCTTTTTTTTTTTTTTAAAGATTTTATTTATTTATTCATGAGAGACAGAGAGAGAGACAGAGGCAGAGGGAGAAGCAGGCTCCCCGCGGAGCAGGGAGCCCGATGCGGGACTCGATCCCAGGACCCTGGGATCATGACCTGAGCCGAAGGCAGACGCTTAACCCACTGAGCCACCCAGGCATCCCGAGGCCACTACTTTCAAGACCAGGAGACTACCAAATACATAGAAACAAACAGACAAAATGGAGACAAAGAAGTATATTTCGACTAAAGAACAAGACAAAACCTCAGAAAGAGCTAAACAGAATGTAGATAAGCAATCTACTTGATAGAGTTCAAAGTAATGGTCCTAAAGATGCTCACCAGATTTGAGAGAAGTGTGGCTAAATTCAGTGAGAACTTCAACAAAGTGTGAGAAAATATAAAAAGGAACCAATCAGAGCTGAATTATACAGTAACTAAAATGAACTAGAGGGATTCAACAGCAGATTGGAGGATACAGAAGAATGGATTAACAATCTAAAAGAGCAGTGGGGGCATCTGGCTGGCTCAGCTGGAGGAGCATGTGACTCTTGATTTGGGGGTCATGAGTTTGAGCCCCACACTGGGTGTAGAGATTACTTAAATAAATAAAACTTTAAAAAATAAATAAATAAGAAAATTAAGAAAGAAAGAAAGAAAAAGAAAGAAAGAGGGGGCTGTGGAAAGCAACCAAGCTGAAAAGCAAAAAATTTTTTTTTTTTTTTAAAGTAGGCTCCACACCTAGCATGGAGCCCAGTGCGGGGCTTGAACTCACAACCCTGAGATTAAGACCTGAGCTGAGATCAAGAGTCAAACGCTTAACTGACTGAGCCACCCAGGTGATCCCCCAATTTTTTTTAACTGAAAATACTTTAAGGGACTTCTTGGGACAACATTGAGCACACTAACATTCACATTTTAAGGGTCCCAGAAGGAAAAGAGAAAGAGGAACAGAAAATTTATTTATTTATTTATTTAAGATTTTATTTATTTATTTGACAGAGAGAAACACAGTGAGAGAGGGAACACAAGCAGGGGGAGTGGGAGAGGGAGAAGCAGGCTTCCCACTGAGCAGGGAGCCTGATGGGGGGGGCTTGATCCCAGGACTCCGGGATCATGACCATAGCCAAGGCAGACACTTAATGACTGAACCATCCAGGTGCCCCCCAGAAAATTTATTTGAAGAAATAATAGTTGGAAATTTTCCTAACCTGGGGAAGGAAACAGATATCCAGGTCCAGAAAGCAAAGAAAGCTCCAAACAAGATGAACCCAAGGAGGTCCACACCAAGACACATAATAATTAAAATATCAGGTCCTCCCCAGCCAGTGGTGGCTGGTAGGTGTGTGTGGGTGTGGGCAGCCATCTGGGCCATGGGAGTTGCTGACCAGTGGCTCCAGCAGCAATGGCAGCAACAGGGATGGCAGCAGCATCAGGGCCAAGAGGATGGTGCCAAGAAAGGCAGGAAATACAATGAAGTGTGCTGGGAAGGAAGGTATCCCCAGATCGTCAAGGAGAACGAGCTCTTCCAGCACTATTACCAGGAGTTCAAGAATGCCCAAGGGCCAATGGGACCAGGTCATGGAAGCACTCAGGGCACCCCTCCCCCCCCGCAGCCACTTTAGATTACTGGTTACAAAAGCCACACAAAAAACTCTCTATTGTTTAAAGAACAAGTATTTCAAGAAATTGGAGAACCTGAAGTGGAAGGTCAGAAAGTTAAAGTTCCACAGCCCCTGAGTTGGTATTCTGAAGAAATTTCCTGGCACAAAAATTTAAGTGGAAAAATCTGAGAAGGTCTCCACAATTGAAAAAGTTTCACCAGTTTCTAGTTAGTGAAACTGAATCTGGAAAAATCAGTTGTCAAGAAGCTGTTAGCATGATTCCACTACTGTTACTTAATACTCACCCTCTCTGTAAGATCTTAGACACGTGTTTAGCACCTGGATCAAAGACCACACAATTAATTGAAATGTTACATGCTGACATGAATGTCCGTTTTCCTGAAGGGTTTGTTGTCACGATGATGAGGACAACAAGCATTGCTATCTGCTCATTCATCAGGTCAAAACGCTGAGCAGCCTCTGCATCCATGGTGATCAACCATGATGTGTTCGGCATATCTAGATTCAAAATAGATGTAAATAGGAGGAAAGAGATTCTTTTCTATAATTGCATTTTATGTGATGTCCCTTGCAGTGGAGATGGCACTATGAGAAAAAAAGCAGTGATGTCTGGAAAAAGTGGAAGACCTTATATAACTTGCAGCTGCATGATTTATAGCTGTGGATTGCAATGCAAGACACTGAGAAGCTAGTAGAAGGTGGTAGGTTGGTGTCTTCTACATGTTCACTAAACCCCCATTGAAGATGAAGTGGTAATAGCATCTTTACTGGAAAAAAAGTGAAGGTGCTTTGGAGCTTGCTGATATGTTTTCTGAACTGCCAGGACTAAAATGGATGCCTGGAATTACACAGTGGAAGATAATGATGAAAGATGAACAGTGGTTTACAGAGTAGGATGATAGTCCTCACAGCAGACATACCCAGATTTGGCCTACCATGTTCCTACCAAAGGACCCAGAAAAGTTACAGGGGATGCACCTAGAGTGGTGACCTAGAATATTACCACATCATCAAATACTGGAGGGTTCTTTGTAGATGTATGAGAGAAAAAGTCTTCAATTCCATGGCACAAATGTCCACCAAAGCTGGAGGGTGAATCTGTGGTACCCAGAGAAACTGGTCCAACACTGCAAATCCCACAGAAGGAAAATTACAGACACTTCTGAGCTGGAAAGTTAACCAGGTAGCAGAATTGACAACACATAGATAATGGAAAGAACTGAGAATTTAGAGAACAATGGAAATAAGAAAGATGGAGTGTGTGGTCCTTCTCCATCTAATAAAATGAAGTTATTTGGAAGAATTTAAAGAAGATTCATTTGTATTTATTCCTGTATAATTCCTGTATTATTTCCACCTATCCAGAAATTCTGTGTACTGGGTCCTTCATTCCTAAGATGAATTTGTTAACCCAAACTATGGAAGGGAAGAAAAGGCAACTCTACATAGTCTCCAAGGAGCTAAGGAATGTGCTGCTGAATAATAGTGAGAGGATGAAAGTTATAAACACTGGGATAAAAGTCTGGTGTTGGAATAACAGTGATGAAAAGTTTGATTGTGCTTTTCAGTTAGCACAAGAGGGAATATACACATTGTATCCATTTATTAATTCAAGAATGATCACTGTATCAATGGAAGATGTTAAAATTCTATTGACCCAGGAAAATCCATTTTTAAAGAAAACTTAGCAGTGAGACATATAGCCAAACCAAGGACTTGGCTAGAGGGAGCATCATCCTGACGTACGACTCAGACCCTACTAAACTGGATACCCTTCAGTGTCCCATTGTGTTATGTGGATGGCAGGGAAAGCCTTCCATTTGGACTTTTATGCCCAAGAATGAATGGCTTCATTATCTCAGGATGATGGGGCTAGAAGTGTTGGCAGGATGAAGGAAGGGACTGTTCGGGTACATGAGAACACAAGCAGGTCTGGGCTGCCTGAGGACAAAGTGAGTGCCAAACATGGAGTGGAGCAGGCCACCAGCACAGACACTGTTGTGGGACCTGATCCATCAGGGGCTGCCCTGCTCCAGTGAGGACACCCAGGGAGAGCCTGCCTGGGCCTGGCAGGGGCCTTCACCTTGGTGTTCAATGCCAAACCCAGAACTTCTGACCTTTAAATATGTATTTTTGAAGACTGGAAACTGATGGAATGATAGAATAGTCTGTGAATGATCGCAGTACTGCTTTCATATATTTTTTTAACTTGTTAGAAAAGCTGGGTCCAATGTACCTATTGTAGGCAGTAGACTTTCACCATTAAAGTCTTACTTCTATCAAGAAACAAAACTGCCCTTGCAGGAATTTTCAGTTCCCTTTTGTTAGGCCTATATTGGTCTTAAGTACCACCAATTGTTTTAATTATTACTTATAGAAAGAATCTATAACTCATTATGAATTGGAAAACCACACTGTAAGCTTTAATGATCATATTAAGTTGTACATTAGCTGTGTGACATTAGTATGCAGTAGGTTAATATCTGAGGTCTCAGATGACTTCTGTGCCTTTGTAATAAAAGGTAAAATAAACTGTTTCTCAAAGTTTAAAATTAAGACATCAAAAGTTAGAAATAAAAGAATCTTAAAAGCAGCAAGAGAAAAGCAAATAGTTACATACAAGGTAAATCCCCCTAAGGCTATCAGGTGATTTTTCAGCAGAAATTTTGCAGGCCAGAAGAAAGTGGCATGATATATTTAAAACCCCTCAACCTAAAATACTCTACCTGGCAAGGTTATCATCAGAATTGAAGGAGATAAGGGCTTCCCAGACAAACACAAGTTAAAGGAGTTCATCACCACTCAACTGGTCTTACAAGAAATAGTAGAGGAATTACTTTAAGCAGATAAGAAAAAGCCATAAATAGAAGTAACAAAATTATAAAAGGAAAAAATTTCACTGGCAATAGCAAATATATACTAAAGGTAGTAGATCACTTATAAAGCTAGTATGCAGACTAAAAGACAAAAGTGGTAAAATCAATCATATCTACAAAAGCTAGTTAAGGGATATGTAAAATAAAAGGTAAAATATGATATCATATACATAAAACGTGTGGAAAGTGTAAAAATGTAATATTTTTAGAATATGTTTGAGCTTAAGCAACCACCAACTTAATATAGACTGCTAAATACATAGGATATTATATATAAACTTCATAGTAACCAGAAACCAAAAACCTATAATAGATACACAAAAAACAAAAAAGAAAGGAATCCAAGTATAATACTAACAAAATAATCAAATTACAAGGAAAATACAGCACAAGAAGAAAGAAACAGAATAACTACAAAAACAACCAGAAAACAATTAACAGAATGGCACTAAGCACATATCTATCAATATTCATTTTGTAAATAGACTAAGTGCTCCAATCAAGAGACATAGGGTGACAGAATGGAGAAAAACACAAGATCTATCTATATGCTGCCTACAAGCGATTCATTTCAGACCTACAGACATATAGAGACTGAAGGTGAAAGGATAGAAAAAGATCTTCTGTGTAAATGGAAACAAGAATAAAAGGCTGGGATAGTGATACTTTTTTAAAAATATTTTATTTATTCATTGAGAGAGAGAGAGACAGAGAAAGCACAAGCAGGGGGAGAGGCAGAGGGGGAGGGAGAAGCAGACTCCCCGCTGAGCTGGGAGCCCAATATGGGACTCGATCCCAGGACCTGGAGATCATGACCTGAGCTGAAGGCAGATGCTTAACTATCTGAGCCACCTAAACGTCCTGGGATAACAATACTTATATCAGACAAAATTGACTATAAAACAAAGACTATAACAAGAGACAAATAAGGGCATTATATAATGATCAAAGAATCAATCCAATGAGAGGATATAACAATTAGAAATATCTATGCACCCAACACTGGAGCATCTAAATGTATAAAGCAAATATTAACAGAACTAAAGTGAGAAATTGACAGTAATATAATAGTAGGGGACTTTAACACCCCCATTACTTCAATGGGTAAATCACCCAGACAGAAAATCAATAAGGAAACTGTGGCTTTGAACAACACATTAGACCAGATGGGCTTAACAGCTATATACAGAACATTCCATCCAAAAACAACAGAATACACATTATTTTCAAGTGCACAGAGAACATTCTCCAGAATAGATCACATGTTGGGCCACAAAACAAGTCTCAGTAAATTTAAGAAAACTAAAATCATATCCAGACTTTTTTTTTCCCCCTCATGGTATGAAACTAGCAATTAGTTACAAGAAAAAACTGGAAAAAAAAAAAACACAAACATGTGGAGGTTAAACAACATGCTACTAAACTACTAGTGGGCCAATGAAGAAATCAAAGAGGAAATCAAAAGGTACCTGGAGACAAATAAAAATGGAAACACAACAGTTCAAAATCCTTGGGATGCCACAAAAGCAGTTTTTAAGAGGGACATTTAAGGGAGCTTGGGAAGATGGCAGAGTAGGAGGACCCTGAGCTCATCCCATCCCACTTTTTCAAAGGGATATTGTCCATATCCAAGTCAACAAACTGGAGAGCAATCTGAAGACTGGCAGATAAATTCCACAACTAAATATAGAGAAGAAGCTGCATCTGAAAGGTTAGGAATGTCAGAAAGGCAGAGGGAGGCTGCCCACAGCAGGGAGGGAGCTGTGCATCTAGAGAGGGAAGAGAAATGGGCCCTTGCACCAGGGAACTCACACAGGGAAGACTTATCCCAATAATGCTTAGCTTTAAAAACCAGAGGGGCCAAATTCCATGAGTTTATATAACCAGTGGTACTTAGAGCCTGGAGCTTTAAAAGTCTGCTGACTTAGCACTGGGTGAGGAGGGAGGGTGAGTGATAGCTCTGTCCACCACCTTTAGAGAGACAGCAGCCTACATGGAGAAGCAACATAAAAATGGCAGTTTACACAAAGTCAGGGGCAAATGGGAGACAGATCTGTTTATACTGATTTTGGAGCATGTTGGGGTACTTCTCCAAAAATGAGGGAGGTGGCAGGTGCCATTTTCCTCCACGGCTGCTCAGCATAAACAGAGCCACTGTGAGAGGTGGGACTGCACAGACACTTGCTACCTAACCCACTAGTAGTGCACCACACCCAAAAGTTTCACTGAAGACTAGTCCACTCCAAGCCAGCTAATCTTGGCCCTGGGCTGGGGGCAAATTTTGTCAAAGCCACAGATGGGCCCTACAAGCCACTGGGTGCACAGCTGCTGTGCACCATGCAGAACCACCATGCTGGGCCCACTTGTGGCTCAGGGCCCAGCCACCACACTGCACCCAGCAGCACACCCCCAGCCACCATCACACACCAGGTCCAGCCTGGCCCAGCTTCATGCCCCTGACAGCCCTGACACACAGCCCCCAACCACCACAGTGCTTGGAGGAATATCACATCTGTGCAGCCCAGCACAAATTTTACTAACACCGTGGCCTCACTTCCAAGTTCCCTGGTGGGCACACCCCCTCAGAACTGGCCTGCCTGGGTCCCACTAACAACACAGAGAGCAAACACAGCACACAACAGGCAGAGTGCAGATGACTGCACTGAAAGGAAAAGTGTAAGCAGGGTGTAAGCAGCACACAAAGGATGCTCCCCTGAAGTTCTGGTGAACAGGGAACACTGCACTACAGGGCACTCTAGGAACTCTTCTTCATAAAGTCACTACTTTCAAGAGCAGAAGACACAGGTGACTTTCTTAACACACAGAAACAGACACAGAGAGACAGACAAAATGAAGAGATAGAAATTTATCCCAAATGAAAGAGCAGGATAAGGCCACAGCCAGACATCTAAGTAACATGCCTAATAGAGAACTTAAAACAATGATCATGAGAATCCTCCCTGGATTTGAGAAAAGAGTTGAAGTCCTGAGTGAGACCCTGAACACAGAGATGAGGAATAACATTGCAGAGATAAATAAGCTTAATGAAATGAATAGCAGGATGGAAGAAGCAGAGGGATGAAATACTGACCTAGAAAACTGAGTAATGGAAAGTATTCAAGCTGAACAAAAGAGAGAGAAAAGGATTTGCAAAATGAGAATAGACTTATGACTCCATCAAACATAATAGCATATTATAGGAGATCCTGAAGAAGAAGAGAAAGAAAAGGGGGCAGAAAATTCATTTGAAGTAATAGTGAAATATTCCCTAATTTGGGTAAAGAAACAGATATCCAGATCCAGGAGGCACAGAAAAACCCCAGCAAAATCAACAAAAGCAGGCCCACACCAAGATATATTGTAATTAACTTGCAAAATATAGTGATAAAGAAAAAAATCTTAAAAACAGCAAGACAAATGAAGTCAGTAACTTACAAGGGAAACACATAAGGCTAGCAGATTTTTCTTTTTTTTTTTAATTTTTTATTGTTATGTTAATCACCATACATGACATCATTAGTTTTTGATGTAGTGTTCCATGATTCATTGTTTGTGCATAACACTCAGGGCTCCATGCAGAATGTGCCCTCTTTAATACCCATCACCAGGCTAACCCATCCTCCCACCTCCCTCCCCTCTAGAACCCTCAGTTTGTTTTTCAGAGTCCATCGTCTCTCATGGCTCATCTCCCCCTCCGATTTTCCCCCCTTCATTCTTCCCCTGCTGCTATCTTCTTTTTTTTTTTCTTAACATATATTGCATTATTTGTTTCAGAGGTACAGATCTGTGATTCAACAGTCTTGCACAATTCACAGCACTCACCATAGCCCATACCCTCCCCAATGTCTATCACCCAGCCACCCCATCCCTCCCACCCCCCACCACTCCAGCAACCCTCAGTTTGTTTCCTGAGATTAAGAATTCCTCATATCGGTGAGGTCATATGATACATGTCTTTCTCTGATTGACTTATTTCGCTCAGCATAACACCCTCCAGTTCCATCCACGTCATTGCAAATGGCAAGATCTCATTCCTTTTGATGGCTGCATCATATTCCATTGTATATATATACCACATCTTCTTTATCCATTCATCAGTCCAGCAGATTTTTTCAACAGAAACTTTGCAAGCCAGAAGAGAGTGGCATGATATCGTCAAGGTGAAGGGGAAAAATCTGTAGCCAAGAATACTTTATCTAGCAAGGCTACCATTCAGAATAGAAGGAGAGAAAAAGTTTTCCAGACAAACAAAACTAAAGGAGTTCATGATCACTAAGCCAGCCCTGCAAGAAATATTTAAGGGGACTCTTCGAGTGGGAAAGAAAGACAAAAAGCAACAAAGACTAGAAAGGAACAGAGACAATCTCCAGAATCAATGAAAATTTTACAATGGCACTAAATTCTTATCTAGTAATAATTACTCTGAATATAAATGGACTACATGCTACAATCAAAAGACACAGGGTATCAGAATAGATTAAAAAAACAAGACCCATCTATATGTGCTTATAAGAGACTCATTTTAGACCTAAAAACACCTGCAAATTGAAAGTGAAGGGATGGAGAACCATCTATCACGCTAATGGATGTCAAAAGAAAACCAGAGTAGCCATACTTATGGCTAGATTTTAAAACAAAGACAGTAACGAGAGATGAAGAAGGGTACTATATCATAACTAAGGGGTATATCCAACAAGAAGATCTAACAATTGTAAATATTTATGCCCCCTACCTGGGAGGACCCAAATGTGTAACTCAATTAATAACAAACATAAAGAAACTCATTGATAATAACACAACAATAGTAGGGGACTTTAACACCCCACTTACAGCAATGGACAGATCATCTAAACAGAAAATCAACAAGGAAAGCAATGGCTTTGAATGACACACTGGACCAGATGGACTTAACAGATATATTCGGAACATTTCATCCTAAAGCAACAGAACACACATTCTTTTCAAGTGCACATGGAACATTCTCCAGAATAGATCACATACTGGGTCACAAATCAGGTCTCAACAAGTACCAAAGGATTGAGATCATACTGTGCATATTTTCAGACCACAATGCTATGAAACTTGAAGTCAACCAGAAGGAAAAATTTGGAAAGACCACAAATACATGGAAGTTAAAGAATATTCTACTAAAAAATGAATAGGTAAACCAGGAAATTAAAGAAGAAATTTAAAAATACATGGAAGCAAATAAAAATGAAAACACAATAGTCCAGAACCTTTGGGATGCAGTAAAGGTGGTCCTAAGAAGGAAGTATAAAGGCATACAGACCTTTCTCAAGAAACAAGAGAAGTTTTAATTACACAGACTAACCTTACACCTAAAGGACCTAGAAAAGAAACAGCAAATAAAGCCTAAAGCCAGCAGAAGAAAGGAAATAATAAAGATGAGAGCAGAAATAAGCTGCTTGGGGGCACCCGGGTGGCTCAGTTGTTAAGCATCTGCTTCAGCTCAGGTCATGATCCCAGGGTCCTGGGATCGAGCCCCGCGTCGGGTGCCCTGCTCTGCAGGAAGCCTACTTCTCCTTCTCTCACTCCCCCTGCTTGTGTTCCCTCTCTTGCTGTGTCTCTCTCAGTCAAATAAATAAATAAAATCTGAAAAAAAAAGAAAAGAAATAAGCTATATAGAAACAAAACAAAACAAAAAAACCCAGGAGAAGAGATCAATGAAACTAAGAGCTGGTTCTTTGAAAGAATTAATAAAATTGATATATCCCTAGCTAGACATATCAAAAAGAAAATTGAAAAGACCCAAATAAATAAAATCACAAAGGAAAGGGAGAGATCATAACCAACACCATAGAAATACCAACAATTATAAAAGAACATTATGAAAAATTATATGCCAAAAAACTGGGCAATCTGGAAGAAATGGATGAATTCCTAGAAACATACAACTACCAAATCTGAAACAGGAAGAAATAGAAAATTTGAACAGACCCATAGCCAGCAAAGAAATTGAATCAGTAATCAAAAATCTCCCAACAAACAAAAGTCCAGGGCCAGATGGTTTCTCAGGGGAATTCTACCAGACTACTATGTATTTATCCAAAGGATACAATGATTTGAAGGGGCACATGCATGCCAATGTTTATAGCAGCAATGTCCACAGTAGCCAAATTACGGAAAAAGCCCAAATGTCCATTGACTGATGAACGAATAAGAAGAGGTGGTATATATATGTATATATATATATATATATATATACATTGTATATATATATATATACATACACAATGGAATAATATTCAGCCATCAAAAAGAATGAAATCTTGCCATTTGCAAGGATATGGATGGAGCTAGAATGTATTATGCTAAGCCAAATAATTAATTAGAGAAAGACAAATACCAAAGGATTTCACTTATATGTGGAATTTAAGATACAAAACAGATGAACATAAAGGAACGAGGAAAAAAAAAAGAGAGAGGGAAGCAAATCATAAGAGACTCTTTTTTTTTAAGATTATTTATTTGACAGAGAGAGAGAGAGAGAGCATGCCCACAAGCAGGGGGAGCAGAAGGCAGAGGGAGAAGTAGTCTCCCTGCTGAGCAAGGAGCCCAAATCAAGGCTCGATCCCAGGACCCTGGGATCATGACCTGAGCCAAAGGCAGACACTTAACCGACTGAGCCACCTGGGCGCCCCAAACTGCAAGAGACTCTTAATGATAGAGAACAAATGAGGTTTGATGGAGGGAGGGAGGTGGGCTAAATGGGTGATGGGTATTAAGGAGGGTGCTTGTTATGATGAACACTGGTATTATATGTAAGTGATGAATCACTAAATTCTACTCCTGAAACCAATATTACATTATATTTTAACTAACTAGAATTTAAATACAAATTTGGAAAAAAAAAAAGAAAAGGGAACACTCCTACACTATTGATGGGAATGTAAATTGGTGCAGCCAGTATGGAAAACCATATGAAAGTCCTCCAAAAATAAAAAGAGAAATACCATATGATCCAGTAATTCCACTTCTGGGTACTTACCCAAAGAAAATGAAAACACTAATTAAAAAAGATATATGCAACACTATGTGTATTGCAACATTATTTTCAATAGCCGAGATAAGGAAGCAACCTAAGTGTACATTTATAGAAGAATAGATAAAGAAGATGTCATATATATATATATATGATATATATGTGTATATATGTATAAAATACATATATATAATAGAATATTACTCAGCCATAAAAAAGAATGAGATCTTGCCATTTGTGACAACATGGATGGACCTAGAGACTATTATGGTAAGTGAAATAAGTCAGATGGAGAAAGACAAATACCATACGATTTCACTTATATGTGCAATGTAAAAAACAAAAAGAAAAACAGAAATAGAGTCATAAGTACAGAGAACAAACTAGGGGTTGTCAGGGGGGAAGTGGGCTGGGGGATGGGTAACATAGGTGGAAGGTGTTAAGAGGTACAAACTTCCAGTAATAAAATAAATAAGTGACAGGGATGAAAAGTACAGCATAGGGAATATAGTCAATATTATTGTAATAACTTTATATGTGACAGATGGTAAGCATTTTGTAATGTATATAGTTGTCAAATCATTATGTTGTACAACTGAAACTAATACAATGTTGTATATCAACTGTATTTCAATTAAAAAAAAAAAAACTCAGCACCTATTTCTCATATTCTTTGTGTCATCCAACTTTGCCAAATCCAGTTACCTACAAGAGAATAGTTCTCTGATCACACAAATCAAACCCACACCTGGGGGTCAGCTCCTCTGAAACCCAGTATGTATGAACATTAGGAGTTATTTGGGAACACAGGAAGAGTGTGTGGATGCCAAACCAGCAGTCAACAGCATCTGCTATGACCACTGGATTCTCCCTACCAGTCAATAGGCTTTCTTATTCCTAACTGGAGGAAACCACATGTAGGTTCTCTTTGGACAAGCCTGCCCTCAAAACACGAGGCCTTCCCAGAGATCCATAGAAATGACTTCAAAATACAGCTGGAAACAAGATTTACAATATGAAGGACTTTCATTTCTGTTCCATAATGTCTAATTAACCTGCATTTCCTTCTTCTGAGAGTACTTTTTATTAACCAAGCTAAGCTATGGATTGCCAAATCTGTCATTTGCTCAGAGTTAGACCACAGCAACATCTCCCAGGAAGTCATAAACCTACATCTTTGCTTCGAAGAGCAGAAGTGCTCGAATAGTTGGGTGTACACTGCAGGGAGGCAGCACAGGTAGGGAATGAAAAAATCATGGGTTTTTGCAAACAAAATATCTGGGGTTGAATCCTGCCTTTGTTAGTTAATTGCTGAGTGATTTTAGGAAAGATATTTAGCCTCTCTGAAACTACTTTCTCATCACAAAATGGAAATACTACCCACCCAGAGGGCTGTTTGCGTGATTAAATGACTACCAATCCTTTCCCTCTCCATTTTCCTAGAGAAGTCTGGATAGGGAATAATCAGATCATATAAGTGCAACCAATACACAGGTTGATCTTTCCCTCTGTAGTTTTCAACATTTGGCTTAAATTTTCTAACACAAAACAAGTTCTGAGATCAGAAGGCAATCTGTAATTCAGAGAAGTCATGAAGTGCTTGCCTGGTATTTTGATTTTTCCATAGATGAAAAGTCATGATGTTTTCCAATATATTTGGAGGCATTTATGAAATTCAAAACAGTGTGAGCAGTAACTCTGAGCACTGTCAAAACTGTGCATTGTCAGTGGGGTGGATAATTTATGTTATTACTACTTAAATTATTGCCTACTAAACACAGAGTGTGCTACAAACCAAGTTATCTAAAACATGTAGGATAAGAATAAATGTTTCCATCAAGAGCATTAATTTTCAGTCAAATTCTCTTTATCTGCATTGAAGTCCCAGGTGGGAATTTCTAAAAGTCCGTAATATCTTGGAATTTATTTCTCCTTCAAAATTAAAAAAAAAAAAAAAGCACTTTAGTTATAGGAGTTTTCCAAGTAAGTTTGTGTACTTGAGTTTTAATTTTTTTGCTGTTCTCATTTGATATCAGCTATGACAAGCTGCATGTGGGTTTAACGACTTATGCTGTGAGTAGTACTGAGGGCTTTATCTGCCCTCCATTCACACAAACCCTATGTTGACTCAAGAAAAGAAAAGGGAATTCCCTCAAGTAAGCCTTTACACTTGTCAGCAAACATCCATCCAGAGCCAAGTGTATTAGTGCTCAGTTAGCCTCACCGTGTAGATCCTGGCACACGTGCAGCTGAGGACAAACCAGGTCGGTTCCAAAAGGGACACATAGTACAGCTATGAAATGACCCAGAGCTGACAACTGTTGGGTGTGGGGAGGGTGTTGAGAATGAAATGATGGCTCCCAATTTCCTGGAACAATAAATGCTGTTTTCTCTTTTTCAAAAGGCAGCTTTAAAACATGTTTAGGGTCCCGCAATTCACCTTCTGAAATGCTGGTGCCATACTCCAATCATTTACTATGTTGTGGGTGCAGAGATTTTTACACTCTCCAGCAGGTAAACATGGATACCCCGTCCTGTGCCTGAGGAAAGGAACTGAATGCTCTCCTTCCTGTGTGGCAGTTTCACACAGATAGAAGCAGGCACAGAAGCTTTCAGGCCTTCAGTTCATATAACCCTGATGCAAATGCTGGTCACATCACTCTCCCCAATTTATTTTCACTTCTTGATTCTGCTTCTTTTTCCTAGTCATATAGTCATCTACTTTCAACAAAGCGTATATAATCTTTCATTTATGTTTACTGGCCATAGAAACAGCAAGGCTGAAGGCAGTTGGAAAGGACTGAATTTGATGGGAATCCCTTTAACTAACAGAAGAGCTGCCCAAATATAAGGGCAGGGCTCCTGGGTGGTCATGTTTGTGCTATGTCTAATCTTGCCTTGTGTCTGTGTTTCCATGTCACTGGGAGGAATGATGAAAAACAGAGAGCAATGAGTACTCAGTATTCCAACATCTGCTCTGGGGACCATACTCGGAAAGAAGAATTCAGAAGTTCTAATAGCTGATAATTGCAGCTATCATTTATGGAGTGTGCTGTATATACTAAATACCGTGCATCAGTTTTGCATGTATTATATCATTTCTTTCTGCAACTGTCCTGTGAGCTGCTGTTCTATTTTAGAAGTGGGTTGGGAAAGCTATAAGGATTAAATGTTAATCTCATCTCACCTAAGATACTAAAGGTATATAAAAAAAAAAATACCTTGGCAGAAACATCCTAAATAATGTTCGATTAAATATCTGGATATGGTGGCCTAGCCAAATTAACACATAAAATCAGCCATCACCATGTTCTGCACTATCCCCCTGGTTTCCCAGCAGAACTAAGCTCCAGGTACTCACAGTGATCACTGGCTTGATGACATACTGCTTTGTCTCCCTCCTTTCCTCTCTCACTTCTCCAGGTCCCTGTCTAGTGCCTCCTGGGCTCACTTCCCAGATAAAATGTAAAATGTGGCTAACTCCACATTTCCTAAAGAGGAATGTGATTGGCTGTACTGATGCTATCAAATCAGGCCACTTGGTCATTGACTAGTGTATAGTTGGACTTCCCTTTGGTCAGACACTTTACTCAATGTCCAGATAACCAAGGCCAGAGAGGTGCAGTCAGATGGAACAGACATGGCAAATACTCAATTGACCCTCAAAAGGGCAATTGAGTATTGCCATCAATAGGAGGAGGGGCAGAAAGACCCAAAACCCAATGTGGATGCAAATCACTGTATAAATACCTGGCAGACTCCCTAAAGAAATACCAGATAGGCTAGGATTCATTTTCATGGTCACATTTAAACTTTGGGCTAGGCGTAATAAAAAATAATTAACTTGTTTTAATCTAAAGGGCTTTCTTGCATTTTCTCTTTTTGAAGGGATGCCAACTTGATATGAAAAGTATTTAAAGTTGATACAGGCTTCAGCATCCAGGAGTGGTTAAATCACTTTTGCAAAGTCACAGAAATTAAATCAGAGACAGAGTCAGGACTAAGCCTACAGACACCTGAATTCACATTTCAAAGCAGAAATCAAAATATACCAAACTTATAATTATTTCACAATAGATGTGTGTATCAAGTCATCACATTTTCCACTTTATTTTTTTGCATGTCTATAAAAATTATTTTTAATTTATTTTTTGTTGTTGAGGTATAATTGAAATACAACATTATGTTTGTTTCAGGTGTGTAACATAATAATTCAGTATTTGTATACACTGTGAAATGATCACCCAATAAGTCTACATGATTCATTTACATAAACTATAAGAACAGACAAGACTAAGGTAATAGAAGTCAGAAACAGGCCTTTGGGTTGGGTTGATCAATCCTGTTGTGGAAGGAGAGCCCCTCCTGGTCTGTCCCCTAACAATGGGGATTTGGCAGGAAGGGGTTGTGGTTGAAGGCCTGAGAAGAACCACTTTGGAAGAAGTGGAGGTGGCTTGCCCACAATGGGGGTACTTCTGCCTTAAAATGAGTTGTGATCACTGTTAGACACAAAAATGTACAATTTTTAAAACCCAGTAAACTGAACACTTAAGATGTTATACTTTAACTAAAAGAAGGGAGGATCCAATATAATAATTGAATCAGTCAAGAAACATCAATGGACACTGAAACAATTAGGAAAAAGTTGTTGGGGAATAGGATATTTGCTTCATGCCAAAGTATCATGCCTCAAGGGAAAAACCTACCTGTTCCATGGCAGTCACCACCTCACCTAAGGGACCAGGCATAGCAGCATTCCCAGCAGGACAACTGTTGCGTGCCTTGTGATACAGTGCAATAGGAATTAGCACCACCTATGAAATACCTTTGCCAAAATGTAGGACTTGAATCTAATCAAGCCTCCTGACCAAACTTCCAAGATACAGAAAATACAGGAAATAGAACAGTTAAGTGACATGAAGAAATAATCAGACAAATCCAGAATGTAGGATATTCTACAAGTGGCTTGGATTCGAAATCAGTATCCCTAGGCGGAAGAAAGAGGTAGGAAGACTATTCTAGATTAGAAGAAACTAAGCACACATAAAAACCAAATGTGGGAGCCTAGCTGGCTCAAGCAATAGAGCATGCAACTATTGATCTTGGGGTTGTGAGTTCAAGCCCTATGCTGGATGTAGAGCCTACTTAATAAAAAAAAAAAAGAGAGAGATTATTTTTTAAAAAATGCAATGCACAAACTTTAATTAAATCCTGTTTTTTAAAAAAGGCTATAAAAGCTCCTTGGGGAACAAATGGGAAAATTTAAATCAGGGAACCAGATATTAGATATTACAGAATTATTAATTTTTAAGGTGTGATAACAGATCATAATTATATAGGAGAATGTTCCCATTCTTAGGAGATTAATGCTAAAGGCTATAGTATTTAAAGGTGGGATGTCATGAGCTCTGCAACTTACTTTCTTGGTTGGGAAAAAAATTTTATTTAAACAGATACAACTTAAGAAATGGCAGAATGTTAACAATTGTTGATGCAGAATATATGGGTGTTCATTGTAATCATCATTCAAATCTTCTATATATTTAAAATGTTTCATAAAAACACTGGAATATAATATAGTTAAAAGGAGTCTAAATGCAATATGGTACCCAGAATAGTTCCTGAAACAGAAAAATGACATTAGCAGAAAACCTGGTAAAATACGAATTAAGTCTATGATATAGTTAATATTATTGTACTAATGCTAATTTCCTATGGTTATATAAGATCTTAACATTAGGGAAAGCTGCATAAAGGGAACTCCTTGCTCTATCTTTGGGAATTTTCTGTAAATCTAAAATTATTTCAAAATAAAAAGTCTTAAAAAGTGGCAACCAGTAATGTAAAAGGTAGAAATTTTTATTGTATTTTAATATGTATATAATCAAACAACTTCAAGATCCAGTATCTACAGCAATGACCTTCCACAAATCTCTAGTTTGGCACAAAGAGACTCCAAACATGAGAAACATTTCCACAGGACCATGTATCAGACAGAAGGGAAGCACATTGGTACCCACTGCCTGGACATTAGTGCTGCAGGTCAAACAGTAGCCTTAACCCTTGAGGGTGAAACCGCCATCTGGGCAGCAGCCAGCCACCTTGTTCTCCTGGCTCAATGGAGATTTCCTTAGTTCAGCAAACACATGGGTTGAGCTGTCTGCTTGTGCAGCACTGACTGAAGACCTGGCAGTGGGTGCTAAAAGGCCTGATTTCTCACCAAGTAGTGGATGCTTGGCATGCTTGGGATGGGGGCATCCCAAAGGAACAGCTCTCTTGGAGAGGGCTTCTGGAAGCAGGGCAGTGGGAAACAGGCCTTTGGGTTGGGTTGATCAATCCTGTTGTGGAAGGAGAGCCCCTCCTGGTCTGTCCCCTAACAATGGGGATTTGGCAGGAAGGGGTTGTGGTTGAAGGCCTGAGAAGAACCACTTTCCAGGGGTTGGAAGAAGTGGAGGTGGCTTGCCCACAATGGGGGTACTTCTGCCTTAAAATGAGTTGTGATCACTGTTAGACAAAGACTCCAGTGTCTCAAAGCCTTCTAGTTGCCCTTTCCTGGTCTTCAGGTAGTCAATGAACAGGTTCAATTCATTCCTGTACAAATGATTTCTCTCAGTCAACAGAAAGAGAAGGTGCTGAATTCCAGAAGGGACAGAATAACTGGTAAGGCACTCCCAAGCCTAGAAGTTGTCCACCAGATCTCCAGCACACAAAGAAATTCAGCACATTCCTGCTGCTCCCATTTGGTGAAAAATCTGTATTCTTTAGCCACCAGTGCCAAAGCATCTTCTAGGAGTATATAAGATGTATTTTGATAAACCCATGAAGTATGGGTCTATCCTTAGACTGTTTGACAAGAATGCAATACATCAAAAACTAATGATGTACTATATGTTGGCTAATTGAACATAATAAAAAAATAATAAAAATTTTTAAAATATCAAAAAAAGAGAGAATACACCGAAATCTGAAGAAAATTACTACATATGGAGATCAAAATGGCATCAGGTGTGGGATAAGAACTGGGAATTTTACTTATTTTGTTGTTTATGATTCAGTGTGTTTCTACATATCTGGGCATACCTCGGAGATATTGTGGGATGGTTCCAGATCACCTCAATAAAGCAAATATCACAATAAGCAAGTCAAATGAAAAAAAAAAAAGAATGCAAATGGGGGACCCATCATCTTTAATTTCATGGAGTGCTCATGTAAGACCCAACTTGGCAGAGAGGTGAGTCATTTCCACCACAAGGCTGAGATCCTGCCACTGATGACCTATGACTGCTGTGTATTCCCTGCATTCTTTGTTGATAGAAACAGTAACACTGTCTGAAGGCCTCTCTTGATCACCTTCTTTCTGGACCACTTGACAAAACTGCTGGAAAAGCCCTTCTTTCTGAGTGTCCCTGCTGCTGGCATCACCTAACTGGACTGGTATCACTCATGGTTCTCTCCACTCACTTTTGAATAATCAGCCACATTCTGCCAAAATTCTTTAATGTTTAGCACGTCTTCAGTCTCCTTTAAGTAGCTCTCTTTGGGAGAATAAGAAGTTGGAGGAAAAGATTTATATGGCTTACTGCCAAAACCTTGAGGACAAGGCATAGTGTTCTCTCCTGAGCATGAGGCTGGCTCTGCCGGGTGCTCCTGCAGCTGCCTTTTGCCATTGATGATCATTCTCTTCCTTTTAGCTACTGAAGATCTTCCATATTGCTTCTGAGAATCCTGGCCAATGAAGACATCTTAAGTCCTGAATATCAATGTTGCAAACACCTCTGAGCAGGAGGTTCCAGAGGCCCTACAGGAGTACAGTGTTTCCTAGTTGAGAATCTAAAATTGACAGTGAGGGCATCTCAGTTGGATTTTGGTAGAATCTTCAGAATTATTGAATGTCAGCGCCTGAGATCACACAGCTGGTAAGTGGCACAGTACTGATCAACTGTGAAAACTTTGTCCATGGAAGAGTGACAAAACCCATGCGTAAAGCTCAGCCTGCTGAGGACTCCCCAAAAGTACTACTCACACTGTAAGCTTTAAACTTATATATGTTGTATATCAATAATGTCACAATAAAGCTGGAAAAATAAATAAACAATGCAGAAAAAAAAAAGAAAAAAAAATATATATATACCACACATACACATAAATAGATAAATCTTGGCCAAGTACAGCTCTAATCCAACTTGGAAAGTCTTCATTGGCTTTGTTCCTCCACTGATTACATTGCAGCTCTTGTTTTTAAACATTTTGTAAGTAATTGTGAGGATGTTTATATTTCAAGTAATGTGAAACAAAAGATAGGAAGTATATTGCAGCATTTCTAAAGATAATAAAGATAATTCATTGTATTTCACCAGCATTAAATACATAATTAAAATGGTTTTCTTTCTGCTCAGTGCACACCCTGTGCATTGGCAGTCCATTCTGACTTAACATGTTTCCCCAGGGTTCTCAGTCAGAGAATTTCCCAAGTGACTGCAGCCATCTGGTGCTCTGTGAGGGCAGGCCTGGGTCCATCTCATTCACTGTTGGATCACCAATGTCCATCAACATTTGATGAATGAATTAGCAAAATGCCCATTCTTGTGCCAGGCTCTATGAAAGATGAAGAGGAACCCACCACACCCAACAATAAGAAAACTCACAGAGAAATTAATCATTCTGTCATTATCATGGATTTGCCAGTTTCTCTCTGTAGTTCTACCCTTTAGCTATCACTTTCCTACCATCCTCATGTTCCCTGCTACAAGCAACCTCTAGACCACTTTATGTATCTATAGATTTGGTTATTCTGAGCATTTCATATAAATGGAATCATGTAATATGTGGTCTTTTGTGACTGCCTTCTTTCATGTATCATGTTTTTATGATTCAGCCATACAAAGCACATATAAGCACTTTATTCCTTGCTATGGATCAATAATATTCCAATGAATAGATATACCATATTTTGTTTATACATTCATCTGTCAGTGGACATTAGGATTATTTCCACCTTTTGGCTACTATGAATAATGCTGCCATAAACATTTGTGTACAGTTTTGTACAGATATGTGTTTTCAGTTCTCCCAGGTGGATACCTAGGAGTGGATTACTGGGTCAAATGGTAACTCTACGTTGAATATATTCTTGCTATCTGATTTTGCTTTTTCTTTTCCAAGTTATCAGTTTCTTAAACCAGTACTACCACCCATGTACCTTTCTCTTGCTTTTTGTTGAATAAATTCCAGTTTTTTCTTCTACTAGTTAGGAAGTTATATATTCCATATTATTTTAACGATTTACCCTTTAACTTTTACTCTTTAATTTTAAGCTTTAAATGTTTAAGTCACATACATTTTTTTCTAATAAGGTCCTTTTCTATATCTCCCCCTGCCAAGACTGGGCAAGAAACATAATGTGCTTTTTTATACCTCTCTATTCCCCCCACCACCAGCTGCCCCGTCTCCATATTGAAATCATCTGGAATTCTAATGCCAGATAATTCTTTTAAAACATTTCCTTAATTAGTACTAATTTAGTTCTAGATTTTACTCACCATTGCATCTCTCACCTTCCTCTTGAACTAATTCTTCTTGCTGAATTATAGCCTCTAGTATTTTTTCAGAGTCCATGAATGGTATGCTTTAAATCCAACCTTTGAAAAACCTGCATGTAAATCACATATTCAAATGTCCCTTCTGTGATTAAACCATGCAATTGCCCCTGATTTTACGCACAGCAAAAGTCACACTTCTCAAATCCTAGCATGACCTGGCTACCATTCCTCTCAGGCCACATCAGTGGCTACTCAGATTCATTCATTGTGCTCCAGCAACCCTCCTCACTATTCCTCTAATATGAGCAGGCAGGTGCCATCTCACCTTGTGCATTTGTGCTAGGTCTTTTCTCTTTGGAATATAATATTCTTCCCCCAGACAATTATTTAGCCAACTCCCTCACCTCAGTTCTTTGCTCACATGTCACCTTCTCAGTGTGGTCTCCTTTATACTTACTGCCTCCTTCTAACCTGAAACACCCAGTTCCCTTTATTTCATCTACAGCTTCTTTTTTTCCATAAGAAAAAAAAAAGTTTAGCTTCCCAAAAAATAAAAGTCTAGGACCAGATGGTTTCACTATTGAATTCTACCAAACATTCAGGAAGAATTAATACCAATCCTTCTCAAATTCTTCCAAAAAATAGAAGACGAAGGAACATTCCAAATTCATTTTATAAGGGCAGCATCACCCTGATAGCAAAATCAGACAAGGACACCATAAAAAAATAAAATAAAATAAAATAAAATTATAGGCCAATATCCCTGATGAACATAGATGCAAAAATTCTCAACAAAATATTAGCAAACTGAATTCAACAAAATATTAAAGGGATCATATACCATGATTAGGTGGGATTTATTACACAGATGCAAGGTGGTTCAACATCCACTAATCAATGTGATACACCACATTAACAAAATGAAAGATAAATATCATATGATCATCTCAGGAGATGCAGAAAAAACATTTGACAAAATTCAACATCCATTTATGATAAAAACTCTCAACAAAGTGGGTATAGAGAGAACATATCTCAACATAATAAGGCTACGTATGATAAGCCCAGAGCTAACATCATACTCAAGAGTGAAAAACTGAAAGCTTGAGAAATAAGACAAGGATTCCCACTTTCTTTCTTTTTTTTTTTTTTTAAAGATTGTATTTACTTATTTGTCAGAAAGAGAGAGCACAAGCAGGGGAAGCTGCAGGCAGAGGGAGAAGCAGGCTCCCTGCTGAGCAAGAAGCCCAATGTGGGACTCAATCCCAGGACCCTGGGATCATGACCTGAGCCGAAGGCAGCTGCTTGACCAACTGAGCCACCCAGGCATCCCAAGGATTCCCACTTTCACCAGAAGTCCAAGCCACAACAATCGAACAAGAAAAAGAAATTAAAAAGCATCCAATGGAAAGGAAGAAGTAAAATTGTCACTATTTGAAGATGACATGATATTATATATAGAAAACCTTCAAGACTCCACCAAAAAACTGTTAAAACTAATCAACAAGTTCAGTAAAGTTGCAGGATACAGAATCAATTGACAAAAACATGTTGCATTTCTATACACTAATAACAAAATATCAGAAAGAGAAATGAAGAAAATAATTCCATTTATAATTGCACCCAAAAGAAAAAAATACCCAGGAATAAATTTAACCAAGAAAGTGTAAACCTGTACAATGAAAACTAGAAGACACCAATGAAAGATGATGATGACACAAAGAAATGGAAAGATAATTCTGTGCCCATGGATTAGAAGAATTAATGCTTTGAAAATTTCCAAAGTACCCAAAGCATTCTACAGTTTCAATGCAACCCCTATCAAAATTCCAATGCCATTTTTTACAGAAATAGACCAACTATCCTAAAATTTGTATGGAACCACAAAAGACCCCTGAATGGACAAAGTAATCTTGAGAAAGAAGAACAAAGCTGGAAGCATCATGCTCTATGATTCCAAACTACATTACAAAGCTATAGTAATCAAAACTTTAGTATGGTATTGTCAACAAGAACAGACATAAATCAATGGAAAAGAATAGACACCCCAGAAATAAATCCATGCATATATGGCCAATTAATTTACCAGAAAGGAGCCAAGAATATACAACAGAGAAATGACAGTCTCTTTAATAAACGGTGTTTGGAAGACTGAATAGCCACATGTAAAAGAAAAAGAAAGAAAGAAAGAAAGAAAGAAAGAAAGAAAGAAAGAAAGAAAGAAAGAAAGAAAGAAAGAAAGAAAGAAAGAAAGAAAGAAAGAAAGAAAGAAAGAAAGAAAGAAAGA
>NC_058403.1:154736021-154772029 GCF_002201575.2 Neomonachus schauinslandi
AGAAAGAAAGAAAGAAAGAAAGAAAGAAAGAAAGAAAGAAAGAAAGAGAAAGAAAGAAAGAAAGAAAGAAAGAGAAAGAAAGGAAGAAAGAAAGAGAAAGAAAGAAAGAAAAGAAAAAGAAAGAAAGAAAGAAAAGAAAAAAGAAAGAAAGAAAAAGAAAAAAGAAAAGAAAAGAGACTGGATCACTACTTTACACCATACAGGAAAATTAACTCAAAATGTATTAAAGACTTGAATGTAAGACCTGAAACCATAAATATCCTAGAAGAAAACCTAGGCTCCTTGATACTGGTCCAACATTAATTTTTTGGATTTGACACCAAAAACAAAAGTAAACAAATGGGACTGCATCAAACTAAAAAGCTTCTACACAGGGAAGGAAACTGTCAACAAAATGAAAAGGCAACCTACCAAACAGGGTGAAATATTTGCAAATGATATATCTGATAAGGGGTTGATATCCAAGATATATAAAGAACTCATAAAAATAGTAAAAATACCCATCTGATAAAATAATGGGAAAAGGATCTGAATAAGCATTTTTTTCCCAAAGAAAACATACAGATGCCAGGAGATGAAAAGGTGTTCAATATCACTAGTCATCAGGGAAATGCAAATAAAAACCACAATGAGATATCCTTTACACCTGTTAGAGTAGTTATTTTCAAAAAGACAATAAATAACAAGTGTTGGTGAGGATTTAGAGAAAAGGGAATGCTTGTGCACTGTTGGTACCAAATTAAATTGATGCATTCATTGGGGAAAACAGTATGGAGTTTCTCAAAATATTGAAAATAGAGTTACCAAACAATCCAGTAATTCCACTGTTGAGTATTTACCTGAAGAAAACAAAAACACTAACACGAAAAGATATATGCACCCACATATTCATTGCAGCATCATTTACAATAGCCATGATATGGAAACAACCTAACTATCCATCAATGGATGAATGAATAAAGAAAATATGCTATATATACATAATGCAGTATTATTTTATCATAAAAGAGAATGAAATCCTGCAAATTGCAATGATATGAATGGACTTTAAGGGCATTATGCTAAGTTAAATAAATCAGAACAAAAAAGACAAATACTCTATGATCTCATTTATATGTAGAATATACAAAAAAAAGTTCAAAGATACAGAGAACAGATTGACACTTGTCAGAGGTGGGGCATAGGTGGTGGACAAAATGGGTGAAGGGAGTCAAAAAGTACAAACTTCCAGTTATAAAATAAATAAATCCTGGGGATATAATGTACAGCACAGTCAATATAGTTAATAATACTGTACTGCATATTTGGAAGTTGCTGAACGAGTAGATCTTTTTTTTTTTTTTTGGAAGAGTAGATCTTAAAAGTTCTCATCCCAAGGGAAAAATATTTTGTAACCATATATGGTGATGGATGTTAACTGGACTTATCATGGTGATAGTTTGCAGTGTATACAAATATCCAATCATTATGTTGTACACCTAAAATTAATATGGTGTAGGTCAATTATACTTAAGGTTTTTAAAGGTTCTTTAAAGTCTAATAAAATATATATCTAGTGCATTTGCTTTAAATAATATAATGATTTTTTAGTACATATATGTTTACAACATGTTTTCTTGGTATATTACATGCCCAGGGCTAAGATTGATGTTTAATTTCTATTAAGAGCTCAATATATTTTCACTGAATGAAAGAATAAATGAACGAGATGTCTAGATATTACGTATTTCTAAATCTTAAAAAAAAAAAATTTGAAAAAGTATCACCTTCCAAGCATACTATATTGTTCAATGGTGGTTTGCTCTCAGATCAATCCCCACCATTCTCTTGCCCTTTTCTATATCTCAGGGATCTAGGTTTCCCAGGCTCACTTTCCCTTTGGCTTCTGGGAGTTTCAGCCAATGGGAGGCTCTGGCCGAAGTTTGAAGAATGGGAAGAAGGGAAAGATTCAGGTACTTCTCTCTCTACTTCCTGTGCATCTCCAACAGTATCTATGTCCTCTCCATGGCTCCATCCACCTTCACATATGCCCTTCCTCTGTGGTCCACTGCTTTCCAAGCTAAGCTCCCACCAATAGCCTCAACTTCTAGGTTCTGGTAAAACTGCCTCTTTTGTCTTTCTGGCCCTAGAAGTGGCAACAACTTTCTGCTGTTCCTAACTCTGGGTAACTTACATCCTGTTTGGCTTCCCTACTGTCTCAACACCTGTAGTAATCTTTGTACAAAATCCCTTCCATATTAAGATTCTAACGTGGTTTATTTATTCATTTTTTATGGAAGTATAGTTGACACACAATGTTACATTAGTTTCAGGTGTACAACATAGTGTACAACAACTTTATACATTATGCTTTGCTCACCACAAGTATAGCTACCATCTGTCACTATACAACACTATTGCAATCCCATTGACTACATTCCTTGACTTTCATCCCCATAACTTATTCATTCCATAGCTAAAAACCTATGCCTCTCACTCCCCTTTACCCATTTTGCCCCTTTCACTCTGGCAACCACCAGTTTGTTTTATGTATTTATGGGTCTGTGTCTGTTTTTTGGTTTGTTTGTCTATTTATTCATTTATTTTGTTTTTTAGATTCCACATGTAAGTGAAATCACTTTTTGTCTTTCTCTGTTTGACTTATTTCATTTAGCATAATACCCCCTAGATCCAACCATGTTGTCACAAATGGCAAGATCTCATTCTTTGTTATGGCTGAATAATATTCCATTATGTATATATACCACATCTTCTTTATCCATTCATCTATCAATGGACAGTTAGGTTGCTTCCCTATCTTGGCTAGTGTAAATAATGCTGGAATAAATATAGGGTGCATATATCTTTTTGAATTAGTGTTTTCATTTTCTTTGGGTAAAACCCAGTAGTAGAATACTGAATTATACGGTATTTCTAGTTTTAACTTTTTGAGAGATTCCCATACTGTTTTCCACAGTGGTTGCACCAATCTACATTCTCACCAACAGAGCAGGGGGGTTTCCTTTTCTCCACATCCTTGCCAACCCCCATTATTTCTTATCATTTTGATACTAGCAATTCTGACAGGTGTAAGGTGGATATCTCTTTATGGTTTTGATTTGCATTTTTCTGATGATTAGGGATGTTGAGCATCTTTTCATGTGTCTGTTGGCCATCTGTAGGTCTTCTTTGGGAAAATGCCTATTTAGGTTCTCTGCCCATTTTTAATTGGATTATTTGGATTTTTTTGATGTTGACTTATGTAAGTTCTTTATATATATTTGATATTAACCCCTTATTACATATATTGTTTGCAAATATGTTCTCTTATTCAGTAAATTGTCTTTTCATTTTGTAAATGGTTTCCTTCACTATAAAAAAGCTTTTTATTTTGATGTAGTCCCAATGGAACCACAAAAGACTCCAAATTGCCAAAGCAATCTTCAGAAAGAAGAACAAAGCTGGAGGCATCATAATCCAAGACTTCAATATATACTACAAAGCTATAAAATAAAAATTTTGTGTCAGTATGGTACCAACACAAAAATGGGCACATAGATCAATAGAACAAGATAGAGAGTCCAGATACAAATTCATGCTTATATGGTCAATTAATCTACAACAATGGAGGGAAGGACATACAATGGGAAAACATCTCTTCAATAAGTGGTGTTAGGAAAACTGGGCAGCTACAGGCAAAAGAATGAAACTGGATCACTTTCTTATACTATTCACAAAAATAAACTCAAAAATAGATTAAAGACCTAAATGTAGACCTGAAACCATAAAACACCCAAAAGAAAACATTTGCAGTATTCTGTTGGACATCAGCCTTAGTAACATCTTTCTAGATACATCTCTTCAGGCAAGGAAAACAAAAGCAAAAATAAACTATTGGGTTTAACAGGGTTTTGATTTTCTTGGCAGGATACTGATTGATACCCAACTATATAATGTACTTATTTATTACACTTACAGTTTGTCTTCCCATAAGCTCCACAAAGGCAGGGATATTTGGGGTTATTTTATTTACTCATATGTGGAAAATGCCAAGAATAGTGCCTGGCACATAGTACATGCTAAATAAATCTTTGTTGAATAAATGTTAATTTCTGTGCTGGATGCTGGGATGTGACTCCCGAGATCCCTCTCTCAAGACTGAAGAAGTTACTGCCAGTGCTGTGGGCACACATATCTTATTTTTCAGGCTTCTCCAGAAATGGCCCTCAGCTAGAAAGAGCTCCTTCATCCAATGCTGTACCCCTTTTCTGGGAGAATCCTGCACCCAATAACTGATGCATATTAGAGTGGAAAGATCCAGTCCCTCACTATAATGTGGGACAACTCTGAAGTCCATCCCACCTCAGAGCTCCTCTTGGGTTCAGCAGAAGGCTTTTCCAGGGCTTCATTGCAGTCCAACTTTTCTCTTTGCCTAATCTTGTTTCCTTCCCTTCCCCCAGAAGTGTTGATCCCTCATAAAACTGTATGCAAGTCATCTCAGTGTCTGCTTCCTAGTGAGTCCAACCTGAAGCAGTTTTGTTGGGTATAAAGCTCTAGGTAAAGTTCTTTTCCTTCACTACTTTAAAACAATAGTTCTGTTCTCTTGTTTCTAGAGATACTGATTAGTATTTTAATTCCACCTGAATCTAGATCTTTTATAGTTGTGGCAAACATTCAGTTGCCTTCCTCTTTTTTCTTCTTTTTTTATTATTATGTTCAATTAGCCAACATACAGTAGTATATCATTAGTTTTTGATGTAGTGTTCAACGATTCATTAGTTGCGTATAACTCCCAGTGATAGAACCAGAGTCTTCAGGTGTCTGAGATGGTCAGCATTCCTTGGTCTTCTTATCTAGCCCCAGGGGCCAAGATGAATTGCTCTTAGCCATTGCCTCCCATCCTTTTTCATATCAAGTCCCACACAGGATATGTTTCTTATATGGCACTTTTAAGTGCTTCCATTTATCTTGAAAGTTGACTAGGCTGGGAGGCTCTAGACACCACAAGTCCCACCTAGGTTGCCCTAAGCACCAATGGAATAAAAATCTCAGAATTGTCATCAACTTCCAGCACTGGTCTACCAGCTAAGACTCTGATCCAAGTCAGTCATTCAGTCATAATAACACCATTCATTCTGGCCATGCTTTTGTTATGGAAGACAGAGTTGCCTTTTCTAGCCTTTGGTCATTGTTGGGTAGATAGGTGATGTGTGCAGATGTACCATCTTGTAATCATGGGGTACCAGACTAGAAACAAAAAGCAAATACTCTATGGGAGCAAAGCCAAAAAAATGGAAATATTCTGGATATCTGATGACATTGAGCCATTGAATTAATGCCGGAAACTTCCTACCCCTGGACTTGAATGTAAAGAATTTTCCTCATTGGGCACCTGGGTGGCTCAGATGGTTAAGTGTCTGCCTTCGGCTCAGGTCATGATCCCGGAGTCCTGGGATCTGAGTCCCGCATCAGGCTCCCTGCTCCTTGGGGAGCCTGCTTCTCCCTCTGCCTCTGCCTATCTCTCTCTCTCTGTCTCTCATGAATAAATAAATAAAATCTTAAAAAGAAAGAATTTTCCTCATTTTCAAAGTCTTCCTTTGAGTCTTCTATTGTTTGGACTGAAAAGTATCCTATCTGATGCAATGGGTAATCTTGTTTGTTTCTAGTCCTTTTTGGGATAGCATGTAAAATAGCAAATCCCTTTTTGTCCTTTTCCTGCTGTCTCCTTCCTGAGGTCAAGAATGTGTGCATCTTGTCTGAAGCTATAGCAGCCATTTCTAACTTTAAAAGAAAACCAAGCAAATGAAGGCACTTAGGTCCTGAACCAGTGGCAGCAACATCCTCCCTCTAAACATATTACAAAAGCAAACAAATCCTCAAGTCTTTAAGCTAATACAGGTGGGTCTCTGTCAATAGCAGTCAAACATAACTCCTTACTGATTCAATATCCTTTGCATATTCATCTAGCAAGTTATCTATTTCTTGTCAAATTTTACAAGCTTTTTATGTATTATAAAGATTTGCTCTGGGGTACCTGGGTGGCTCAGGTGGTTAAGCATCTGCCTTTGGCTCAGGTCCTGATCACAGAGTGGGGTGATCCCCTGCTCAGTGGGGAGCCTGCTTCTCCCTCTCCCTCTGCAACCCCCTACACCCTCCCCTCGCTGTCTCAAATAAATAAATAAAATCTTTAAAAGAAGAAAAGATTCACCCTTACTTTACTACAAACATTTTTTCTTTCTTTTTTTCTTAAAGATTTTATTTATTTATTTGACAGAGAGAGAGACAGTGAGAGAGGGAACACAAGCCGGGGGAGTGGGAGAGGGAGAAGCAGGCCTCCTGCTGAGCAGGGAGCCCAATACGGGGCTCCATCCCAGGACCCTGGGATCATGACCTGAGCCAAAGGCCGACACTTAACGACTGAGCCACCCAGGACCCCTCCCTTAATTTTTCTTGCTTAAGGAGCTGGAAAGCTAACTCCTAACACACACACACACACACACACCCCTACTACTACGTAGATAGTCTAATATTGCAGTATAGTTCCAAAAAAGTTTCAACCCAGCCAATTGTGAGTCCTCAAGCAAAAACTGTTAGAGGGGTCCAACATTCCACTAAAATGCCCACCATACATTGTCATTGGTTGGGAGTAGCCCAGGTAAGCCTGATTTCAGTGCAAACAAGGTGGGGAATCCAGAAGAGCAGCAGCTAGAACTGTCTGTCAACTACATTCCCCTTGGCAGAAGATCTGATCACTGCATTTCCACAGTCACCACCTTTGGTTTTAAAATTCAGTATATATTTAAATCACTGAAACAGAACCACCAGTGGTCTCTAACTGCAAGGCTAGAGTTATATACTCTCTGACTATATAAATACTTAACATCGTGCATTTTGTCAAAATACCATGTTATAAAGAAATGCACACCATACTCTATTTTCATCAATTGTCACAAAATAACTACCTTTTATATATGAGGGAAAATCAAAATATATTTGGTATGTTCAAATTGAATGGCTATCACGTTCCAAGCAATGTTCTTAGGCCTGGGGTGGGGGTGGGAGAGACAAAGGGATTAAAAAAAAAAAAGACAAACAGATTTTGCCCATGTGGAGCTTACATTCTAGGGAACAAGGCAGGAAGCAAAATAAAAGAGGGTAATACAATTAAAACCCCTGATTTATAGGGTAGATGGTATCCAAAGGGAAAGAGACAGGGGAGGACATCAGATAGAGTAGTTCAGGCCCCTGAAGAGGTGACAACTGAGTTGGTACTTGAATGAAATCACTTTTGCTATCTCAAAATGTTTCATAAATTATGTTAAATGCTTTAACTGTTTTTGCATAGTCTTTTTTATTTTATTTATTTATTTGTTTGACAGAGATATAGCAAGAGAGGGAACATAAGCAGGGGGGGTAGGAGAGGGACAAGCAGGCTTACTGCTGAGCAGGGAGCCTAACATGGGGCTCGATCCCAGGACCTGAGCCAAAGGTAGACGCTTAATGACTGAGCCACCCAGGCGCCCCTGGATAGTCTTGATTAGTGATAAATAGCAGTCAATATATTAGACATTTAGAATTCTTGTATTTTGAGATAAAATCAAATGGCTTCTTTTTATTATCTTTGTGATTTTCTATTAAATGACAAATTTAGATACAAAGTTTTAGGCTACTTGCAAGCATTTCTATACAAATAACACATTATAGATGTGGATAGTATTAATTCACAATAAATAGGAAGCCAAATTGAAGTAATTTTCATCACATTTTCTCTTAGCACTGCTTGCCTAAGTAAGAGAGACATGTTGATTTACTGTATAAAGATCTCGATCAGATAAATGCAACTTACAGATCTAAGAAGAACATCTTGAGGCCAATTTGAGGAATATCATTTATCTTCTGGAACATATATTTCAACACCAATGTTCTTCATGTCTCCTACCTTCCATCAAATGTTCATTACAGCTGTGAATTAAATACTATGACTAAGAATAAAACAATTTAAAATATATCATGGTTAAGATAATTGCAATGTCCACCCTGCTCTAATTTCTACAATAAACTTGGTTTAGATAGGCAATCAAACTCTTGAGACACAATAGGCTCCACCTAGCACCAAATTTATTTAGCTTTACTAAAGGATGAGGGCCCATGACTCTTAGGCACAAGCATTCTGAATGTGAGACATGTGCTCACAAGAGACAAGACTGAGTGCAAATGACCCCAGCTCAGGGAAGCCATCAACAATGAGCCTTCCTCAGCTTTATGCCAGCTGGCCATGTAGCCCCTTAGCCATGTGAATACCCCCCTCATTCTTCAGGGCAGCTGCATCTCATCAATGTCAATTACTCATTGCTAAAGAACCAATTTTGACAGTGTTCGTGTACAGACTAAGCACCTGTACATAATCCTCAACCAGATTCTATTTAATCAGCATCATATCATCCCAACAATTCCTTGAGTTTAATATTGCAAAAAGAAAAGATCAGGATTCAAATCTTCAGATATCCCTAAGCCTAGAGGAAAAACTACAGAACCAGCTGTTAACCCTTTCCTTCAGTTCACCTCCTGATCCCCATTAAAACCTCCCTGATACTTATTTTAGGCATTTTCTTATTCTTAGTACAGCAACTTCTATAATAGTTGTACAAAAAAATATATACTATAATATAGACAATCACAAAGGCTTGTATCCTCCAATGAAGAGTTGCAATTCTTGGGATTCTCTTTGCAAAACAAATTAACAAGACTCTGCTCCATTCACAAGTTTTCTGATATATATTCCTTCACCAATTCCTCCATTCCTCCCTCCTCCATTTTCCTTCTCCCCTGCATTGTTTGCCCCTTTTCTATAGGTATTGATAGAAGCATTCAACTCTATAGTGTCCTCTGGCAAGTTTCCATGGAAAGTGCATCAATTGGGGATCTTAAGTCAACTCCCTAAAACATCTGTTCATCCTGGAGATCACCTTCTACATTGCCTTGATTTTCATTTAGCTCTATATGTGATGTTAAAAATCTGTTATTATACTCTGTAACTATAACAGAGATTAAAATAATGCTTAATACATCATACATCAGTTAATATTATGGTGTCATTTTTCCAACTTTCCAAGCCAAAACACCTTTTTTTCAGATACTGTTTATTTCCCTTAACCAAGGTGGTCACTATAGGCCATGGCTCAGTAAACTCTAGGTTTGATCTGGTCTGGGGCATGACCGTATTCCAGCCACCAGGAAGCAAGTTTTCATTATGTCAGGCTTCCAGTTTCCACTCTGCAGTACCACCATTTGCCTTTCCAAATTCCAAGGGAATCAATAGGACATGGCCACAATATCACAGAGATTGTCACCCTCTTGGACATCATTCTGATTCCATGATGCTTGCTTATATAGTTTTCAGTCACATTCATATCTGACATAGTCAAAAGCAAAGTAGATTACGACATACTGGGTAAGCAGCAAGATGCAGCTCTTTTTATGTCCTTAAAGAGATGCCATCCTGGCTCACACCAATACAACGTATCAGCTTCCAGGCAAAATAAGACGTGTCCACCTCAGTTCAAAGATAGGATTTCTCTCAAGGCTAAAAAAGAACCAATATTTCAATATAACCAAAACAAACAAGATTAAAAAAAACCCACCAAATCAAGCCTGCTATTATTCAGGTTGGTCATCAGGTGATACTGAGTGATTTCACTTCTTTAAACCAACCAAGTAGAATTCTAAAATATAGCTAATATTCTGGCTTCATTCATTCAAATTTCATTCTCAAGAGAAAACAAATCCAGAGATTTCTCCCACATCTGCCATAGTTTGGCACAACAGAAATCTAAGAGCATTTTGCTCTTGCTCCAAGATACAGTCTTGGGAAAATACAACATTATCCCTTACCAGCATCAGTATCCATTTGTGTGCTCCATTTCCATCTACCACAATTTCCCCCTTGTCCATTCATTATCTGTCCCAAACAATGAACCTGGATCTCTGGATTCAGCCATAATGTCCACCCATAGGACAGATAGCAGAATTAGCCATGCCATAACTTCCCCTTTTGCCCATTTTCAGGAAGGAGAAGAAATCAAATTAGAAAAGCAAAGGATGGAAATAAAATTTAAAAAAAAAAGAAAAGAAAAGGATGAGGGAACTATACCAGCAGGCAGCTGGGTAAGTAGCATTTAGAGGCAGTCCTGGTGTAAACACAAGGTGATGCCATTAGGTAGCCCTTGTTACCTTTGGAAAAAATCATAGTTAAAATCCAAGATAATGAAATAGTATCCTGAATGGCAAAATCTCTTGCCTCTATAGTCTTGGCCCAAGTTATTCCCAAGAACTGAACTGACTGAGCCCTATATTTTAGCCAGCCAATTGAACATCTTTAGCTATGCTGTATGTGCTGCTGGAGTTCTCCAATTTTCCATGGTTGCTTCTTCTGAAAAAGAGACCATCATAATATCATCAATGTGGAAAAAAAACAACAACAACAACCTAGTTTTGATGGTTGTGAGCATATGCTGGAGACTTCAGTTACCCCTGTAGGAAGATGCATTCCTTCCATAAAGAATAAAAAAAAATAAAATGTGGCTGGCCTCCTTCCAAAATTCACATAGAAAAGTAGGCATTAATCAAATCTGTCAATGTTTAACTTGTTGTACTTCCCAAACACCTTTCGCTGTGTCTGTAGCTTGCTGAAAAGCCATGATAGCCAATATGTACTCTCCAGGAGCCACTTGCTTTACTCCTAGACCAAATAAGATGATTAATATGGAAGTGGAGAGATATCAGTCCTGCTTCTTCCATTTAATCTTCCCATGATTCAGTATTGCTTAATAATCAGCTGAAAGTGTGTATGGTAAGGAAAAGGGGGACTATTATATATGGGAACTGAATTGCCACATCTACCCAATAGTATTCAATAAACAGCCAAGCACATTTGATCTCCCCTGAGGTGGGTTATCTTCCTAATCACACTGGAATGATGTCAATAACTGTGAAGGGTCTGAGATTTTACCCTACTTGCAAACTAGGGTCATAGTGTTCATCATAACAGAACAAAACAGTAGCCCCAAATCCATCAACAGGAGAGTGATTAAACAATACTATGTTCAAAAGACTCCACCCACAAATTACTGGAACTCATACAGCAATTCAGTAATGTGGCAGGATACAAAATCAATGCACAGAAATCAGTTTTCTATACACTAACAATGAAACTGTAGAAAGAGAAATTAAGGAATTGATTCCATTTACAACAGCACCAAAAAACCATAAATACCTAGGAATAAACCTAACCAAAGAGGTAAAGGATCTATACTCTAGAAACTACAGAACACTTATGAAAGAAATTGAGGAAGACACAAAAAGATGGAAAAACATTCCATGCTCATGGATTGGAAGAATAAACATTGTTAAAATGTCTATGCTGCCCAGAGCAATCTACACTTTCAAAGCCATCCCTATTAAAATACCTTTGGCATTTTTCAAGGAGCTGGAACAAACAATCCTAAAATTTGTGTGGAACCAGAAAAGACCCCGAATTGCCAAGGGAATGTTGAAAAAGAAAAACAAAAGCTGGGGGCAACATGTTGCCTGACTTCAAGCTATATTCCAAAGCTGTGATCACCAAGACAGCGTGGTACTGGCACAAAAACTGACACATAGACCAATGGAACAGACTAGAGACTCCAGAAATGGACCCTCAACTCTATGGTCAACTAATCTTTGACAAATCAGGAAAAAATATCCAATGGAAAAAAGACCGTCTCTTCAACAAATGGTGCTGAGAAAATTGGACAGCCACATGCATAAGAATGAAACTGGATCATTCTCTTACACCATACACAAATATAAACTCAAAATGGAAGAAAGATCTCAATGTGAGACAGGAATCCATCCAAATCCTAGAGGAGAACATAGGCAGTAACCTCTTTGACATCAGCCACAGCAACTTCTTTCAAGACATGTCTCCAAAGGCAAGGGAAACAAAAGCAAAAATGAACTTTTGGGATTTTATCAAGATAAAAAGCTTCTGCACAGCAAAAGAAATAGTCAACAAAACTAAGACGCAACACATGGAATGGGAGGAGATATTTGCAAATGACATTAGAGATAAACGGCTGGTATCCAAGATCTCTAAAGAACTTCTCAAACTCAACACTCAAAAAACAAATAACCCAGTCAAAAAGTGGGCAGAAGAGATGAACAGACACTTCTCCAAAGAAGACATACAGATGGCTAACAGAAACATGAAAAAATGTTCAACATCACTAGCCATCAGGAAAATACAAATCAAAACTACAATGAGATACCACCTTACACCAGTTAGAATGGCAAAAATTTACAAAACAAGAAACAAAAAATGTTGGCGAGGATGTGGAGAAAGAGGAACCCTCTTACACTGTTGGTGGGAATGCAAGTTGGTACTGCCACTCTGGAAAACAGTATGGAGGTTCCTCAAGATGTTAAAAATAGACCTACCCTACAACCCAGCAATTGCACTACTCGGTATTTACCCCAAAGATACAGATGTAGTGAAAAGAAGGGGCACATGTACCCCAATATTCATAGCAGCAATATCCACAATAGCCAAACAGGGAAGGAGCTGAGATGCCCTTCAACAGATGAATGGATAAAGAAGAGGTGGTACATATATACAATGGGATATTACTCAGCCATCAGAAAGGATGAATACCTACCATTTGCATAAGCATGGATGGAACTGGAGGGGATTATGCTAAGTGAAATAAGTCAAGCAGAGAAAGATAATTATATGGTTTCACTCATATGTGGAACATAAGAAATAGCACGGAGGACCATAGAAGAAGGAAGGGAAAACTGAATGGGAAAAAATCAGAGAGGGAGATGAACCATGAGAGACTATGGACTCCGGGAAACAAACTGAGGGTTTCAGAGGGGAGGAGGGTGGGGGATGAGCTACCATCACCTGGGTATTGAGTAGGGCACATGTGATGAGCACTGGGTGTTACATGCAACTAATGAATCATTGAACACTACACTAATGATGTACTACACAATGGCTAACTGAACATAATAATAATATATATATATAAATAAATCTGTAAAAAACCAAAAATATATGCCATCACTTAAAATTGTGTTCTATAATGTAATTGCTTACATAGAAGATGTTAAAAGAGTTATGCAGCTATATATCCCATTTTTATTCAAGAACTCTCTGTACATGTGCATAAAAATAAGAGTGAAAGAAATAAATATACATAAAAATATTAATGGTGGTCTGAATGGCTAGATTACAATTTTTTTCCACTTCTATATCTTCCTCAGTGAACATGTATCATTTGTATAATATGAGAATAGCTATGAAAAAATCAATTGACTCCTCAAAGCTCATCTTTCTCGGGACTTATGTGTAGGCATTAAGCTAACTCCAGGAAACCAGAACAGTCCAATCTGTCTTATTTCTTAGCATCATTGGTGTAGCCAGCGGTTCTGACCCTTCACTGCACATTAGAATCAGCAGGGAAACTTACATTTCTATGCCAGGGCCCTTCCCCTAGAGATTCTGACTTAAGTGGTCTGGACCATGGCCCAGGCATAACTATTTTGAGGCCCAGGTGATTCTGATGGGCAGGTAGGGCTGGGATCCACCGGCAAGTCCTGGCATGGTCTCCAAAGCACCGTCTGTGAAAACTGGGAGAGGAGAAGAGGGTAGAAAAGAACCTAGAGAAGGAGGAATTGTGAAAGAAAGAAGACTTGGAAACAAAACATTAAAGAAAAATTAATCAGGACACAAAATGCAAAGAGGAAAAGGTTGAGAACTCCTCCCACCTCAAAATAGCTTTTATTTCACACCAAGCACTAGTTGCAAAAATCTGATCCTTTCACAGAAGTTGATAATAAGAGGCCGTTCCCAAAGCTGCTGGAGCAGGTGTTTCCTCCCGAAAGAGGGCGGGCCAGGACTGTAAATCTCATTTTGGAAGTTTCGAGCCCTGGGGATACTATTCTGTGTTGCTGCCACTCTTGCTGCCATCTGTACAGAACCTCGGCTCCCGTTTCTGGGGCAGCCCTCGATCCAACTGGCAGCCCTACGGTTTGCATTCTTGCACAGTGTGTGAATGGAGGGGGAGAGCCTTTGGCAAGGCAGCCCTGGGGTCTCCTTCCCTCAAAAGATTCACCAGTGATCCTTGCCCTGCTGGCGTCCTCTTTAATTGCTCCGCTGTGGGGAGCAATTGAGATTAAATGGCTGCTTGCTGGGTGGCTGTGCAATGCTAGGCCTGCATGGCCCTATTTGGAGCATTTGTTGTATCCCAGGATTGAATGAAGCAACTGCTGCTGTTGCTGAAGCTCGTGGGGTGTTCCTTGAAGCCATGTCAAAGCAGGCTCTTAATTTTGCAAAACAGTCTCCAAAGTCGAACTGGCTCTGTACTGAGCCATTCTAGATAGAGGGATGTCACAAGCAGAAGGCAGAAGGCACAGAAAGAACTGGGCAGAAGGAAATTTAGGGCTACGAGTCAAGAAGATGGGTTATCATAGAAGTCCAGGTGGCTCTGAATAGCCAGCAAGGGAGGGAGAGAAACCCCTGCCCCCCACTCCCAGAGGTCCCACGCTGGGCAGCCTCTGGGGCAAAGGTGAGCATCCAGAAGTTCTGTGTTTTGATTGCTAAGGCCCAGAGTAAGGACTACTAACTATAACCTTGGGCAAATTGCGAAGCTTCCTGAGGCCTCAGGTCAGTAAACCTGCAAGAGGGTGACAAGAAAGCATAGGAAATCAAGGTGTGTTTACATCTTTTCCTGGGAGTGTTCTCAAAGATGAGCTTTGAGCCCTGTTCAACCCCATCATACAGAATGGATTGGGACCTCATTTAGATTGAATCAATGCAAATGCCAAACCTCTTGGCAACCCTGGAACCAGACCACTTCCTATCACCTGCATTCATACTCAGTCTCCTATGAACTCTCTGGCCTCATTGATAACTACTTTTCCCCTCATTTACTTTACCTACACTCCCCTTACACACACACTCCTGCCCCAAGACCTTAGCACTCAATTCCCTAAGCCAGACTCATATTGAAGAGTAAATTAAACTTCCAGTAGAAAGAACAAGTATTTCCATTTAGTAAGGATCTCTTCAGGCCCTACTGCAAATGAATTACAAAATGTATATATCAAGGCAGACTAACCAGGGAAATTGATGCTTGATTATTATCAATAAACAAATTATAAATTGGGAGTTGTCTACCACACAGAAAGTTTTGCTTACTCGGGTCTTGGATTCTGGGCAAAATCAGTTGACAGGGCCTATTATTATTATTATTATTACTGACTTTTAACATTTAGATGACATAGTTACAACTTTCTTCTGCTTATATCCAGTTCAGCCCAATGTGCTGGCCAATCATTAAATGGAAAAGAAAAACATCTCAAACAATCAGCCTATGAGATGTGAGGTAACTACACAAGAAACAAGAGCAAGAGTTAAACAGGCTTGAATCACAGACCTGTACCTCTAAAACGAATAATACATTGTATGTTAAAAAAAAGAAGAAGAAGAAGAAGAAGAAGATAGCAGGAAGGGAAAAAATGAAGGGGGGGAAATCGTAGGGGGAGACAAACCATGAGAGACTATGGACTCCGAGAAACAAACTGAGGGTTCTAGAGGGGAGGGGGGGCGGGAGGATGGGCTAACCTGGTGATGGGTATTAAAGAGGGCACGTTCTGCATGGAGCACTGGGTGTTATACACAAACAATGAAACATGGAACACTATATCAAAAACTAATGATGTAATGTATGGTGACTAATATAAAAAAAAAAAAGAGCTAAACAGGCTTAGTAGGTGATAAGAAAGGGTGAAGAGGGCAGGTACAGACTAGAGAGAGCAGATCTCATCTAAAGGAGGCATTAGCCAATTACTATTCCATGGAAGGTAGGTTTGGTGCTACCAGGTATGATTTTTCAGTGCAAGCCAAAAACCCAAATTTATGAGAAATTCCTGTTTTTAAATATTGACAACTAATTCAAATTGAACACAAAAAGGGCATGGGTCAAACTGTATCTTTGTGACATATTCAGCAAACAGACTGCCAATTTGTGAGTTCTGAATTGACACAGAGAAGGTTGCAGTAAATAAGGAATGAGACCAGAGGAGCTCTATAAAATGAAGAGTGATGACCCCTGAACTTGAGGTCAGAAAAGGTGTCAGAAAGAAAACAAGTCTTAAGACAGTGCCTGAAGAACATGATTTGGAGTTGCAGGCAAATGTGTATATGCCTGCCAAACTTCAGAACAGCCAGCAAAGAAATGGAGACAAGATAGACAATGCAGAGCCCAGTGAACTAAAGTACAGCAAGCATGGTAGTGCAGCAGGATATTTAACCTTTCCTTTTGCTTCCCATGTTTTCATCTTTTAAGAATATAGGCAGCCCTGGGCTCATTGCCTCAGGGCAGAAGTCATAAGCAGCTGGGACTAGAGAGCTTGCTTCCAGAACCCCCTGGGTCTAGGGTATAATTTTCAAGAAAGGTGGTCATAAAATGAAATGAACAGCCTATAAAGAGCTTCCCCTTGGCTGTGGAAGTGAAAGCAAGCAGAGAAGCTGAGAAATCTAGTGGCAGAGGTAGCCTGCTCCCCATCTGCCAGGAAGAACCATCTGGGAAGGCAACAGACCCCAGAAAGAAAAGGAATGTAGTACACCCAGGCAGATAAGTTTCTACATGGCTGCCCAGATAGATTCCCAGCTACAGTCTGGAAGTAGCAGAGTCCCCAGAAAAAATGCATATCCCATTTTACCACATATGAGTATGTACTGACAAATGCTTGGCTCCCCTGAAAAAGAGTAAAGTTAAAGTTTCTGAGGACCCAGTAAAATGGAGACTTAAAATAAAAGTTGCTTTGTTTTTCACACACCTGTGTTTGTAGACTGAGATTCAAACCGGATCCCTTACAGAGGAGTTAAAGGTGAAGGCAGATAGGTCAGAAGCAGTGTCTGAACTTGACTCTAAGCTCCTTTGCCAATGATCAGAGGCAATCTCTAAGATGGCTCCCAAGGAACCCCATACCCTGGTATTCACACCCTTGTGTAGTCCCCTTCCACGTTGTACCAGGATTGGTCCGTGCATGACCAATAGCATACAGCAGAAGTGATAGCATACCACTTCTGGACTAGGTTATACAAAGACTGTAGCTTCTATCTCACTCTTGTGTGCTCTCTCGCTCTCTCTGATCACTTTCTCTGGAGAAGCAAGCTGTCATGTTGTAAACAGCTTTAGGAGATGCTCACATGGTAAAGAACTAAAGCCAACAGCCAGTGAGGTGCTGAGGCCAACCACTGACTATGTGAGTCAACTTGGAAGCAGATTCTCCATCCTCAATCAAGCCTTGAGATGACTGCAACCTCACAAGAGACTCTGAACCAGAACACCCTAGCTAAACCACTCTCAGATTTCTGATCCTTATAAACTCTGAGATAATAAATGTTTGGTGTTTTTACCTGTTAGGTTTTGGGGTAATTTGTTATACAGCAATAGGTAACTAATACATTCCCACCTCAAAAGATACAGCAGATGTTGAACCTAATAAATAGGAATTAAATGACTGGCCAGCAGCAAAGTGCAAAAATATTGTCCTTTCTCTGCTAAGATGGTGCCACTAACCTTCTGCCAGAGGAGTGGATTCAGCAGAGAGAAATGGATAAGGTGGATAGTCAGGGATAGATAGATTATGACCTTGAGCTGATTCAAGAGAGAGGATTCAGGTAGATAGTCAAGTGTGGATGCTAAGCCATGCTAAGCACTAAGCACTTCTGGGTGTTACAGGACAAACCTTGTACAGAAATTATATGTCATCAGAGGGAAGTTTGCCATCATAGTTTATAGCAGTTGAGACATGAAGAGTTAGTTCTCAGGGGTCCTGGAACTTTCAAGCCAAAGCCCCACAGGCTGGGCAGCATAGCCACTTGCATTGGGTGATTTAAGGTAAAGACTAATTTTCAAGAGCAGCAAATCTTTGCAAGTCACTTCTTCCCTCCCACTCATTTTTTTACACAGAAGGGGAACATTTGCTGTTTTTTTAGTGCCTAGAGCCTTAGCATCTGCCCCCTTATCATTTGGGAATTGAGTATTTCAGCACTTGCTGATTTTCAAAGTAGCCATTAATCACCCATGACAAACCAGAAGTGGTTATAAACTGGAGCACTGAAGGGTTAACCCAGGGCTTCTTCATCTCTGATGTACCTGACATTTCTTTTCCATGGTCTATGAAGCTGGTGTGTGTAAACTGGATGCCCCAGAACCCAAGAGAGAGCCTGGGTTGGGAAGGCCTGGAATCCAGCCCTCGCTGGACAGGTTTCCTGAAGTCTTTCTTCCAGTACCAAGTCTCTGCCCACAGGTATCCTTCTGTCTTAGGAGATCCCACAGGAGGGTGCTTCCAGAATGGTGCCAGTGACTTCCCTACAGCATGGGTTAGCTCCACTGCTAACTATTCCCACTAGAAATGTTTATCATCCTAAATGAACCTATTTTGGATCCTGAGACTTAAAGGACTCCTCTAAATTAGTACAGGGCTTTTTCTCAAGGAGGGTCATTCATATCACCTCACCCTGGTGATTCTTCCTTTTAACCTTGTGACAAGGTATCCATTCACAAAGGACTGAATTTGATTTTAAACTCTCTTGTCTGGAAGCTGGAAAGCAGGGAAGAACTGAATGTAAGCTTGTGGTATCAGGGGAAGGGTAACTCATGATAAGCAGCCTCTGCTAAGTGTTAAGAAAATGTCAAAGTGAATGACCAGTGCTCTTTATCACTGGGTGTTTGGATGGGCTAAGCTGGGCTAGTGGCCAGAAGCAAAGTCTCTCTGTTACCTTCGGTCTATCTTTGCAAGCAGGGCTTTCAATTCCTAATTGTAGGAAGAAGAGGAGGTTTGGGCAGGCAAAAGAGGAGGGGAGAGGAAGCTGACTAGGGCAGAAACTAGGGGTAGTGTGGAGACAGCTCTTTTCCTGGACTCTTGGATGGATTTGAACACCTATCGGTAGGGGCATAAGGAACAGTCAGAAGAGTTCATGAGAAGCTTGAGGACACTCTGGACACAGGTAAAGCTGCTTCTGGGCCCAGGGATAGAGTCAGACACAGCTGTTGGAAAAGGTCTATCTCAGCAGAGCTAAACATGCCTCTGGTCCCTCAAAGAAGGGGAATTCCTGAAACCATTCACATTCCTAACTCCATCTCCTTCCCATAGAATGCACTGTGATTTGTACACGTTGGCCTTGTTAGAACCTTGTTCCACTCAGAATTAGAGTCATTGTAAAAGATTTGAGAAAAATTAATACCTGTCTTGTGCTTAAACACAAACATAAAGTTTTCATATCACTAGATAGAGTAAGCTTAGCATCCTGAGGCTTTGGAATTTTGATTCTCTAGAACAGCTAGTACATTTCCTTCAGTCTCCAGTGTGGTGTCTGCAACATGTTTCTTTAAAGTTACCACAGGCACTTTAAAGAGTGGGAGATGGTATTTGGTTAGCATGAGGCTTAGCCATGCTGTCAACAAGGCCATGGACCATCTCACATCCTACTTTCTCTAATAACCTATCAGGGGGGTTTTCAGAAGGGAATCCATGGCCAGACACCTGGAAGAATGTTTTCAGAAGCCTCTTCTAGGCTCCCATTCCCAAGTCTCTTGACACTTAAAGATGTTTATGTCTACAGGGCCGTGTCTAAAGACAAAATTACAAGAACCCCAATGTATAGATGAAAATGAAACTTTTGAATAAATGAAGGAACATGGAATCCAGAGTCTCACTAAACCCAGTTAGAAAACATGTGGTAACATTAAATGGTATCTTTAGATGTGGCCAAATGGGCCCCCTTCATTTTGCTGCCCACACTGATGTCTGTTTTGTTTCTGTAAAGTGATAGCCAATTTTATGGGGCTCTATGGCTCTGCCAGGCCAAGCAACGCCTGTGGGCCCAACTAAAGTGCCATTGGGAAATGCCAGCAGGTACACAGCAGGATCTATTCTGGTGCTGGTGATGGCAGCATGGTAGTAGTTTAAGGGGCTGCAAAATTTAGGGTCTGGTGCAGCGGTTATAAACATTGTCACTTGTATGTCCTTCTTGGCTATAAAGGCTCCAAATTGATTTTTATCTTTCCTGCAAATTATGTCTTTTTCTGCTTAAGTTAGCCAGAGTCAGTATTTGCAACCAAAACCTGACTTTCAATAGCCTCCAAGAGGTAGTCAAAGGAAGAAAACTTATTTCAATAGGAAAAGTCTCAAATGTCTCCCAAAACCTGTCTGATGCACTCTTTCACCCTGTTGGATACACTCCATTTCTGGTGGCTTAGGGTACACATTTGGTGTGTTGTTCTTTCAGTTTGAACCATGACAACTGTCTCAAAGATAGGGCACAGGCCTGGATCAGGTATTCTGGCAGACACAGAAGAACAATGGTCCTAAAAGACTAGCTGAAAGATAGAGGGTGAGCCTCTACTGCTAATTAATGAAACTTAAAGAATGATACAAAATAGCCCATTTTCCCTCCACACAAACAGACTTCTGCATAAAGTGCCTCAGATGGCATCTGCCTCAGTGCTGCTCCTTGAGGAGCAGAGCTGAGACAAAACTTACTTGGGTAGTTGGTTTGTCATGGCCTCCCAGGGATCAGCAGTGAGGTGAAAGGGAGCATGAGATGGGGAGGAATGAAAGCCATCACCAGATGTGTCATCATCACTGAGTTGTCACCACTGTAGACCAGTGGAGGTCAGCCTTCTGAGAAGGCCAGGAAAAGTATACTGCAGAACTGTCTACCTTGGGGACAAAAGGGAAAAGCATTAACAGTGGGCTATGCCCACTGGCCAAGGGTTGCCCCAATGGGGCCCGAACCCCACACATCCAAATTGAACATGCAGCTGTGTGAGGTAGGCTCTCACAACTCCCACCTCCCTGTCACCCCAGGCTATAACAGCAGCTTCAGGGCAGGTGTGGCCCTGCCAGCAGAAGGCACTGACACCTGGGAACTGTGCGTTCTAGTTGTGCCTGGAATCAGAGGCTAGGCCACAGGGATGTGAGATGTTGTGCAAAGCATCCCATCTCACTCCCAGTGGTGCTCTGTCATAGCCTGTCATGCTTTTCAGAAGGTTAGTGCCATGTTGCATATCTGCTAAGAAAGATTGTTGCCCAAGTTTGGTCATTTTCAGGTTTTTTTTTTTTTAAGATTTTATTTTTTTAAGTAATCTCTACTCCTAATGTGGGGCTCAAACTCACAACCCTTAGATCAAGAGTCACTTGCTCTACCTACGGAGTCAGCCAGGAGTCCCAGTCATTTTCAATATTTCTGGGACAAATCCCACATCATCATGGAGGCAAAACAAAGATCCTGCCAGGTCTTGGACTCTTTTCTTGTGTACACTCTTTAGCTAATGCATCATTGCTTTGGATTCATTACCATGGCCTGGGCACAGGGAATAGGATCTTAAGATTTGGGTTTGGGGCTTAGGAAAAGAAATCCTATTTAGGTCTAAAGCATGAGGCTCAGGGTCCAGCCCAGCTTTTTCAGGCTCTGTATGGGGGCCTAAGTCACAGACTCAGCTAAAGTGGCTGCTGGTCTCCCATGACTTATTGTTCCTGTGTGCGGAGCTCCCTTGATGATCTCCCAGGAAAGGTGTTACTGAACCAAGACATGACACAGGGTCTCTCACCACTTTGAAGGCAGTAGAGCACCTGCCTTTACCCATGACATTTACCTGGGCAAAAGCGTGAATGACGCATTCCACCAATAACCTGAAGCTCTTCTTTATAGGTTTCAGTTTTAGTTACCAGAACTGTTTACCTTAAGTTATTATTCTCCTCATTGTCTTCTGGGGAATGCCCTTTATCAAAATTGTCAGCATGTAAAGCAGTAGCAAAATGAGGCTTGAGTTTGGAATTCTGGCCATAATTATGTAACAATATCTCTGAATATATTATCATTGACAAAGTATCAAAGTAAATTATGAATTAAGTAAAAGAGTTCAGAGTTCATTAGTTTCTTCTAAGCTGAAGTTTATATTAATTTTATTCTTCATTTCTAGTGATACTGTAACACCAACATTTGCAGTCACTAAATACTATTTTCAGCAAAGAATTTCTCTGTAAGTCTAAAACAAACTTTTCTCAATTAACTGATTTCTTTTTTTAGTCCACTAAGTGAAAGTGAGCTGTTACAATAGTTTTTCCTCCAAGGACAAGAATAGTGATCCAAACAGCATTAATGGGTGTGAAGGCATTAAAGATGATAGCTATTAAAGTGTGATATCTGTGTTCTATACCATTATATATGTAATAGCTATAAGGTGGTCTCAATATAGGCTGAACTGTCATTGACAAATAGGGATGCTAACTCAGGCAAGAAGCAGCCTAATCCAGTATTAGAGTCAGAAACTGCCCATCATGTTTACCCTGACTTTTAGCCCAAACACTCTCTTCCCTTCCAATTGCTCTTTTGCCCAGAGAGAGCTCTTCAAGCAACCATACTACAACACATCGAGGCATCTTGCATCTGACTTTAGCTTTTATATAAGTGTTAGCAAACCTCCATGTTCATATCCTTGCTAGGATTTGTTGGTGTTTAACTTATAATCTTGTTTATGCAGAGATTAAAGTTTAGAGAAAATAAGATTATCCCATGTCATACTTTAAAGAACACAGGCATATTTGTATAACAGCCCAACATATGATGTAAAAAAGTACTATGGGAAGCATAGATAGGCCAGCGAACATGGCAGTTGCCAAGGAAGAAACAGTGAGTGTGTATTGATATCTTGTCACAGGTAGGTGCCTCTCTCCTCCCCTTTTGGAGAAATGCTCCCCTACACCCTCCAGCCATATAGCTCTGGTCGGTCTGCCAATCACAGGCTGAGTTGGTCAGTGATTTGCTACATGTCCTTGTTCCAGCCAAATTCAGGCCAATCTAAGCCCCTCCTTGGAATTTTTCCTACTGAAGTTGTCATTGGGATTTTTTTTTCTCTTTGATCATGTGGCTATAAAAAAAAAAAATGTGTCTGGAGCTGCCTGAAGCTTTTGTTTCAGTTTCTTCTGTATAGGGAGCCTGGGAGAACAAAATCAGCATGCAAAGAGAGGTAGGTACAAATGCTTAGAGGTACCAATGACATCCAAGTCCCTCAGTCTAGTTATCCCTGAGATCAGCTCTACCTGTACCCTTTCTTAAACAAAGGCTGGAACCTGTAACTGCCAGAGTCCAAATACAGAGATGCCAGTTGGGGCTCAAAGGCAAGTTAAGGCCTTGGATGCATGTTAAGGAAAAAGAGTGCAGGGCAGGTAGGGGGCTGTAAAATGATCAGACCAAAGGAGCAAATTATTCCATCCAGGAACAGGAGAGAAGATAGATCAGAAATGGAAACAGGATTGTATACTTTTGGGTGCTATCATTGTTGGAATAAAGTACTTCCAAATTGGTTCAGATTTCTAAAGTAAATGTTGAAAAATTTCCTTCACATGCTTGTTTCACAAACAGTTCCTATCCCTAGAGAAAACCAATGTTATCAGTCTCTTTTATATCCATGCAGCAGTTTTTTGCATATGCAAGCAATATACATAACTATTTTAGAAATCTTTGAGTGTCAAAATAAGGCACTTGGCCTGCATTTACCAGGCAGTGGAAACCACTGTAGTGTTTCTTTTTTTTTTTTTTTTTTAAGATTTTATTTATTTATTTGAGAGAGAGAGCATGAGCAGGGGCAGAGGGAGAGGCAGACTCCCTGCTGAGCAGGGAACCTGACTCGAGGCTTGATCCCAGGACCCTCGGTTCATGACCCGAGCCAAAGGCAGACACTTCACCAACTGAGCTACCAGGTGCCCCTGTAGTATTTCTTTCTTGAGGCATTATCTACAAATAATAAAATGAATACTGTAGATTCTTAAAAGACTTACATAGAGAGATTAGTGTTTTAGGAGGATTTGGCTATCAAAAGAGTTCTGAATTGCACTAGGTGGGCTTAATAGTATATGTGATATGACAGAGAAAAATAAAAGAAAATGACCTGTGGTAAAATATTAAAGTTCTAATACAGGTGTAACTGGAGTCCCAGAAAGAAGGAAGACATAGATAGGGCAAAAATATTTGAAGAAATAGCCCAATTTCCAAATTTGATGAGAAATGTGAATTTAGAAAATGAAAAATCTTAGTGAGCAGGATAAATACAAATAAATCACACCTAGGTACATTATAGTTAATTGCTTAAAACCAAAGATAGACAAAATCTTAAAAGAAGCTTGACAAAAATGATACTTTACACACAAGGGAACAAAATTAGGAACTATGTTTGGTTTCTCGTCAAAATCAATTGAAGGCAAAAAGACAGTGTAATGACATCTTTAAAAATGCTGAAAGAACCTCATACCTATTAGAATGGCTATTATCAAAAAGATAAGTCACAAGTATTAGTGAGGATGTGAAGGATAGGGAACCCTTATGCACTGTTAGTGAGAATGTAAATTGGTGCAACCGTTATGGAAAAGAGTATGGAGTTTCCTCAAAAAAATAAAAATAAAACTACCATATGATTGAGCAATTTCACTTCTGGGTATTTACCCAAAGAAAATGAAAGCACTAATTCCAAAATACATGTACCTCATATTTATTGTAGCCACAACGTACAATGTACAATGTGTACAATAGCCACAACATGGAAACAGCCTAAGTGTCCATCAGTAAATGAATAAAGAAAATGTGGTACATATATCCACACAGTAGAATATTATTCAGCTATTAAAAAAGTGAAATCTTGCCATATATGCAACATAGGTGAACCTTGAGGGCATTATGCTAAGTAAAATAAGTCAGAGAAAGACAAGTACCATATAATCTCACTTATATGTGGAATCTAAAAGCAAAACCCAAGCTCCTAGGTAAAGAGAACAGATTGGTGGTTACCAGAGGCTGGGGGTGAGGCTGGGTGAAATGGATGAAGGAGCTCAAAAGGTACAAACTTCCAGTTATGGGGTGCTTGGTTGGCACAGTCAGTTAAGTGTCTGACTCTTGATCTCAGCTCAGGTCTTGATCTCAGGGTCATGAGTTCAAGTCCTGTGTTGGGCTCCATGCTGGGCATGGGCCCTATTTAAAAACAAACAAACAAACAAACTTCCAGTTACAAAATAACAGCATGGTGACTATAGTTAATAATACCATATTACATATTTGAATGTTGTAAAGAGGGTAAATCTTAAAAGTTATCATCACAAGAAAAAAATTAAAACGTTCTAAGTTAACCAGACTTATTGTGGTGATTATTTTGCAATATATACAAATGTCAAATCACCATGTTATACTCCTGAAACTCATATAATGTCAATTACACCTCAATTAAAAATTAAAATTAAGTAAAAGTGCTGAAAGAAAACTGTCAACCCAGAATTCTACATCCAGCCAAAATACCCTTCAAGAGTAAAAGACAAAATTCAAACATTTTCTGATAAACAATACCTAAGAAAATCCATCACCAGCAGACCTGTTCCACAAAAAAAGTTAAAGGCAGTTCTACATACTGAAGGAAACTAACACCAAATGAAAATCTGGATCTTCAATAAGGATTAAAGAACACCAGAAATAGAAAATATATAAGCAAGCACAAAATAGCCAATAATTTTTGACAAATATATATGGCAATATGTGTAAAGAAATAACTATTACACTAAATTGTGAGGCTTATAATATATGTGGATGCAATATATATATATTTGTATGGGTATGTGTATACATATATACAGCTATCATACAAAAGATAAGTCAATGGAAGTACATGATTGTAAGGTATAGTTTAGGTGAAATGGTATGATATTAACTCAAAATAGACTGTGAAAAGGTAAGGATATATATTATAATCCCTAAAGAAACCACTAAAATAAAAGTCAGCAGATAAAAATAGAATTCTAAAAAAAAAAAATTAACACAAAAGAAGATAGGAAAGAAAGAACAAAGGAACAAAATACAATTAAGGCAAGCAGAACACAAATAGCAAAATGGCAACCCTAAATCTAACCATGATTCCACTAAATGTAAGTGGACTAAACACTCAAAAGGCAGAGATAGTCAATTTGGTCGAGAAAAAAGACATATCTAACATGCTATCTACAAGAGGTATTTTTTTACATTTTTATTTAAATTCTAATCAGTTAGCATACAGTGTCATATTAGGTTCAGTTGTACAATATAGTGATTTATCACTTACATGCAACACTGGGTGCTCTTCACCACAAGTGCACCCCTTAACCCCCATCACTTAGTTCACCTATCTCCCCACCCACCTCCCCTCTGGTAATCATCAGTTTGTTCTCCATAGTTAAGAGTCTGTTTCTTGGTTTGCCTCTCTCTCTCTCTCTTTTCCCCCTTTGCTCATATATTTTGTTTCTTAAATTCCAGATATGATTAGAAATCATATGTTATTTGTCTTTCTCTAACTTATTAAACCTAGCAAATACTCTCTAGCTCCATCCATGCTGTTGCAAATGGCAAGATTTCATTCTTTTTGATGGCTGATTAATAGTAATATTCATATATATATAATATATATATCACATATAGTCATATATATATATATATATATACATTTTCTTCATCCATTCATCTATCAGTGGACACTTGGGCTGTTTCCATACTTTGACTATTGTATACAATACTGCTATAAACCCCAAGGTGCATGTATCACTTTGAATTAGGATTTTTGTATATAAGAGATATTTTAAATACAAAGATATAGACAGGTTTAAAGTAAACCTATAGAAGAGAATATACCATGCAAAAAGGAAGCATAAGAAAATTAAATTTGCCACATTAAGATTGCATATGGTACTCTGTAAGACAAAGAATTACCATCAATAAAGAGACATTTCAAATTATAGAAGAATAAATTCTTCAGGAAGACAAAACAATCAAATTTTAAATGTACAGGTCAACTAACAGAACTTGCACGTACATGAAGCAAAAATGGATAGAACTAAAGAGGAGAAAAAAATCCATAATTATAGTTGGAGATTTAACATTTCTCTCTCACTTACTGATAGAAAAACTAGACCAAAAATATAAATCAATAAGGACAGAGATTTGAAAAATACTGTTGACCAACTTGACCTAAACAACATCTGTAGAACACTTTACCACCAACTACAGAATATATGTGGTACATTCATCAAGATAGATCATGTGCTGAACCAGAAATTAAGTGTCGATAAATTCAAAAGATAAAATTCATACAACATATGTTCTCTGTCCACAATGGATTTAGAAATCAATAACAGTAAGTTATCTAGAAAAAAATAAACTGCAAATATTTGGAAATTAAACATACTTCTAACAAGTCAAAGAAGAAATTAAAGGAAATTATAAAATATTTTTAACTGATTAATAATTAAAGCATATTAAAATGTGTGGGATGCATCTGAAACATGCTTAGAGTCTCAGAGGAAAATTTTACCTACAAATGTTTATTTTAGAAAGGAAGAATTTTCTTAAATCAATAATCTAAAGTTCTAGGTTAAATAGCTATAAAAAAGAGCAAAGTAAACTGAAAGCAAGCACAATATAAATAAGAGAATTGATGCAATTGAGAAAATTAGTAGACCATAAAAGAGACAAGTAGAGAAAATACAAAAATGGAGCATGTTAAGAAGATGAGAAGTTGGTTCTAAGATTAACAAAATTGATAAGCCTCTAGTTACACTAATCAAGAAAATAAAAAGAACACAAATTACCATTATCAGGAATGAAAAGACATTAAAGGGATAAGCAAACATTATGAATGATTTTATGACATGAAATAATTTAGATAAAATGAATAAACTCCATGAAAAATACAAACTTATTAAAGCTGATACAAGGGGAAACAAGTAATCTGAATGCCTATACCTATGAAAGATATTGACTATTATTGAAGTCCTTTTCATAAACAAGACTCTAGACCCAGATGGTTTCATTAGCACATTCTATCAATCATTTAAGGAAAAAAACACCATCTTACACAAACTCTTCCAGAAAAAGGAGTAGGAAACACTTCTTAATTTATTTTACAAAGCCAGCATTATTTATTTATTTATTTATTTATTTATAAAGATCTTATTTATTTATTTGACAGAGAGAGAGACAGTGAGAGAAGGAACACAAGCAGGGGGAGTGGGAGAGGGAGAAGCAGGCTTCCCACTGAGCAGGGAGCCTGATGTGGGGGCTTGATCCTAGGACCCTGGGATCATGACCTGAGCTGAAGGCAGACGCTGAGCCACCCAAGTGCCCGAAGCCAGCATTTTCTTAATACCAACACCAGACGAAGGCAATATGAGGGTACTGTAGATGAATATCTGTCATGTACATATATATGAGTACTTAGCAAAAATATTAATAGATCAATGCATTGTGAACAAATGAGTTTTATGCCCAGAATGCAAAATTGGTTTAAGTTTTGAGAATTAATCAGTAAAATTCCCCATGTTAACATAATAAAGGGAAAAAAATCACATGATTTAAATAGATGCAGAAAAAGCATTTAACAAAATTCCACACCAATTTAGGATAAAAATCATTCAGTATACTAGGAGTAGAAGGAAATTTCCTCAATCTGATAAAAGGCACCAACAAAAGACTCAAAGCTAACATCATACTCAATGATGAAATGCTGAATGCTTTCCTCCTATAGTTAATGACAAAGCAGAGATCCATGCTCACCATTTCTATTCAACATTGTCCTAGAAATTGTAGCCACTGCAACAAGGTAAGAAAATGGAAAGCCATAAAGATCAGAGGAAGAAGTCAAACTTTCTCTATACACAGATGACATGATTGTTTATGTAGAAAGTTTTAAAGAATCTATGTATCAATTACTAGAACTAACAAGTGAATGTGTAAGGTCATAAGATACAAGGTCAACATTGGAAAAAATTAATTTTATCCATATATCAATTTAAAAATCAATACTTTCTACAATAGCTTTCCAGCCTTCCTGGCATTTGGTATGGCCTGTCACCAAGTTCCAGTCAATGGAACATGATGAGAGGTGTTCTGCACCCCTGTAGACATGGCCCAGAAAATCCTCAATCTTCAGTCCTCTCTCCCCTTCTTTATCATTACCAGAAACCTTGGCAGCCTTTGAAACCTTGGTTTGAAGATGACAGAGCTACAAGATAGGTGCCTGGGTCCCTGAAGTCCTACTTTAGAAGAGAGATGCCTGCTCTCAGGAATAAGTGTTTTGATACTTCTCATAACAAGTTTATCATGTTTGATCCATTAGCTGATATTACCTTAACTGATGTAGTGACCATCACTAGGGGATCAGATAGGGAATGTGTAGTGGGAAGATATTCTAGAACACCATGCTGCAGTTAAATGTCATGGTAAGATACACCCACACAACTTTCATGCATCTTAAGAATTGAGTAGACAAAGGCCGTAGCAACATTTTTCTAGATATGTCTCCTGAGGCAAGGAAAATAAAAGCAAAAATAAACTATTGAGACTACACCAAAATAAAAAGCACAGTGAAGGAAACAACAAGGCAACCTACTGAAAAGGAGAAGATATTTGCAAGTGACATATCCATTAAAAGGTTAGTGTACAAAATTTATAAAGAACTTATACAACTTAACACCCCAAAACTAAATAATCCAATTAAAAAATGGGCAGAAGACATGAACAAACATTTCTCCAAAGAAGACATCCAGATTGCCAAAAGACACATGAAAAGATTCTCAACATCACTAATCATGAGGGAAATGTAAATCAAAACTAAAATGAGATACCACCTCACACCTGTCAGAATGGCAAAAATCAAAAATACAACAAACAGCAAGTGTTGGCAGGCATGTGGAGAAAAAAGGAACCCTCTGGCACTGTTGATGGGAATGCAAACTGGTGCAGCCACTGTGAAAAACAGTGTGGAGTTTCCTCAAAAAGTTAAAAATGAAGGGGATGCCTGAGTAGCTCAGTTGGTTAAGCAGTCTACTCTTGATTTTGGCTCTGGTTGTGATCTCGGAGTTGTGAGATCAGGCCCCCACTGGGCTCTGTGCTCACTGGGGAGTCTGCTTGAGATTCTCTCTCTCCCTCTGCCCTTCCCCCCACTTGCACTCGCTTGTTCTCTCTCTTTCTCTAAAATGATAAATGGATAAAATCTTAAAAGAAAAAAATTTTTTAAGTTAAAAATAGAACTACCCCATGGGACGCCTGGGTGGCTCAGTCGGTTAAGCGGCTGCCTTCGGCCCGGGTCATGATCCCAGGGTCCTAGGATCAAGTCCCACATCGGGCTCCTTGCTCAGTGGGGAGCCTGCTTCTCCCTCTCTCTCCCTCTGCTTGTGCTCTCTCTGTCAAATAAATAAAATCTTTAAAAAAAAAAAAAAAAATAGAACTACCCCACAATCCAGTAATTGCACTACTGGGTATTTACCAAAAAATACAAAAACACTAATTCAAAAGGATACATGCACCCCAATGTTTATAGCATCATTGTCTACAATAGCCAAAGTATAGAAGCAGCCCAAGTGTCCATCGATAGATGAATGGATAAAGAAGATGTGGTGCATGTATGGGTGTGTATATTCCATTAATATATAAATAATATTATACATACATATATATGCATATATATATATATATGTATATATATATATAATGGAATGTTACTCAGACATAAAAAAGAATGAAATCTTGCCATTTGGAACAATATAGATGGAGCTAGATGAAATAAGTCAGTCAGAGAAAGACAAATACCATATGATTTCATCCATATGTGGAATTTAAGAAAAAAACAAACAAGCAAAGGGGAAAAATAAGAGAGAGACAAATCAAGAGAGGACTCAATTATAGAGAACAAACTGATGGTTATCAGAGGGGAGGGGGTTTGGGGGATGGGTGAAACAGGTGATAAAGATTAAGGAGTGCACTTGTGATGATGAGCAATCAGTGACATACAGATTGTTGAATCACTATATTGTACACCCAAAACTAATATAACACTGTATGTCAACTATACTAGAATTTAAAAAAATTAAAGAACTATAAGAAAAATTAGAACAAAAAAGGATTGAGTAGAAAGAAAGACTTAGATTCATAATGTGGAACCACTTATGTAAATTGGAATACTTTCTACATTGAAGGAATCATACATATACAAAGACATATTATTAAGTACATTAGAAAGGCTGGAGTGGAATATGAGTGGACAAGGAGAAAAAACATGTGACCATAAAATGATACTCAACTCAGCAGCTGCAAGGAGACAGCACAAAGAGACAACAGATTGGAAGATGGGGGGTCTAAACGCAGATGCTTCAAGGAGTCTATGTGAGATCAGCACACAAAGACAATGTTAAGGATTGTTTAGGAAGAATTCCAGTGGCACAGTTTGCTTTCCAGAAATAGCAAATAAAAGTATATTTGGTTTTTAAAATTCAGTTTTATATTCATTGTCACATTTGCAAGATAGAATGGTATACATTTTCTGGTAGATGCAAAAATATCATTAAGTTATAATAGTGCTTCTCTATGTGTTTCAAAGGAAAGTTTGTTGGAAACGGTAATTTGATAACCCAGGGGCTATTAATGGGAGCCTAAAAACAGGAATGTTAGAACTGAGACTATCATTTAACCAAAAGCTCTGCAATGAATCTGTAAAGAACTGCAAAGACCCCTGAACATACCTCACATGCAATGATTCATACTTGGCCTTAGTTCTCTTCTAGAGAAAAACAGCTCAAGACAGTTAGACATTGCATCAGGCACATATGAGAAGGAAGATCTGACTGCGTAATAATCCTATTGTTTTAAATTCCTATGTAAAGGAAAAGAAGCAAAGTTCCAGTCTGGCCATTTGGTACATGAATTATATATGATTTTTGATGGGGCTATTTAGACTAGAGGCTCGTCGCAGTGTCTAACTGCTGAAAAGGGTACAATAAAAATATATATATTTAAGACCTGTGGAAATAGCAACAGCCATTAAAGTTGTACTGTTTAAAGAAAAACTCATAATTGAATGAGATTGCTTTGATCTCACTGTAGTACTCACATATAGCTTGGGAAGAGACAGCTCCTAGTGACACAAAATACATTTTGATTATTCGCCTATATTTGAATAAGTTTCTGAAAGCTACCAATAACAGCAGGGAATACAAAAGTAGGATTTTATTTAAGAGGACAAAGTATATAATAGAGGAAAAGGTAAAGAGTCAAAATGTTCTTGTCTCATTATTGATTTCAGCAATAAAATATTTCAACACACACTTGTGGCCTCCGTACTACTGTGGTTCTTAAAACTTCAATGCATTAGAATCTGTGCACCATAAGAACTTTGTAAAGATCTCAAGATGAAATGCCTTTCCTTCACTGTGAAACTGTTATGACTTGCTGAGGACATAGTCATCACACCCATTTTGCAAATACTCTGCAGATGAAAACCCAGAATTATATTAGGGGACAGATGCTGGCAGGATGCATTATTTGAGAGGCATTATGTAGCCAAAATGTGAAACATTCACTTTGAATTGTGTTGAGACAAGATGGGGTGGGGAAGTGTAGGCAGGAGGTTAATAGAGAGTCCCAGATCACTCCTAGAATTCTTCTTTCAGGGCATTTGGCAAATCTGCATTCTACAGCAAAACTTAAGATGTATCCCTCAGCAGTTAGCATTCTGGTAGGAAATAGCCTTTGCCACACCACCATCTAGTGGCATCCAAGAAGAACTCAAAAAGCTTTTTTTTTTTTTTTTCCTTTAAATTCGTTGGAACAGAGTCTATGCAGCCTGAGAACTTCTTTTTTTTGCACTCTAAGCCCTCTCTAATTACAGAAGAGGTACTCACACTGGACTTTAATAATGGCCATGCAGACTGCCCTCATCTGAATGAATCCTGCCACCTTCCATCATCTTTTTTTTTTAGAGGGTGGTGAAGGAGAGAATCTTAAGCAGGCTCCATGCCCAGCAGAGAAACTGACTTGGGCTTGATCTCACAACCCTGAGATCATGACCTAAGCCAAAATCAAGGGTCAAACGCTTAACCAACTGAGCCACCCAGGCGCCCCCGCCTTTCATCATCTTGAGTGAGGATAATAGTATCTATCCCTAAGTCTATTGTGAGAATAAAAAGGACTCACGTATGTAGTGCTCACAGCTGTGCGTGGTGCAGAGTAAGCTCTCAAATATCCTCACCAGCAGCCAGTGTTAGAGCCCCTGACATTCCATGCTTAAATATTCAACTTAAGCCATCTAGGTTTGTCAGGTTGCCCTACCGCCATCATCCACAAACATAGGTGGGCAGAAGCAGCAGCACTTCCACTGAGCAAGAGCAAAAAAGAGATGAAGGAAAAACTCCCTTTCCCCCCCTATTTTTAGGACATTATTCTTTCCATGACCTCCAAACAGAATTAGAATTAACCATTTTGCATTTCACAAACACCTCTGGGAATCTGGTAAAACATGGATTCGCCAGAAAAAAAAAAAATGCACATAAATCTTACACTTGATTTTGAGCAGTTCACTGAGCCCTGAAGCTTAGTTCCATGAACCCCAAGGTCAACACTACCTCACTGAGTGAGGAGCAAGATGGTGGAGAAGTAGGAGACCTAAATTTCTTCTGGTCCCAGGAATTCAGCTAGATAGTTATCAAGCCATTCTGAACAACTACAAACTCAACAGGAGATAAAGGAAAAGAATAGCAGCAATTCTATGAACAGAAAAGTGACCACTTTCTGGAAGGTAGGATGTGTGGAGAAGTGAATACAAGGCAATATTCAGGAAGATAGACAACGGCGGGGAGGGAACCTCCATCAGCCGCTACCGGCAAGTGATGGAGCAGCGGAGCACAAAATCACAACTTTTAGAAGTCTGCTCCACTGAGGGACGTTGCTCCAGTGGCTAAGCAGGGGGGGGGGTGGAACCCTCACTGGGAGGGACAGTGTGAACTCAGGACACTCGGGGTCACAGAAAGACTGGGGGTGCCTGAGTGCAGCAGAGCTCCCAGGTATCAGAGTGGGGAAGCCAGCTGCAAAGATGGAGCCCAGGAGTGGGCTTTCAGCTTGGGGTTACCATAAACCATGATCTGTGGCACAGTTGGGCCACTGCTCTTCCAGCAGGGACCCAGCAAACGGCAGATCCAGGGAGACTCCCCTTCCTCCTTCAGGAAGAGCAGCGCGGGAATGCACCACAGGAATCTGCTGAGTTTGGAGACTAGAAACAGGGTCGTGTGCCAGAGATAGAAATGCTCGGTCACAGGCCAGGTGAGCATGGAGTGCGGCTAGAGACCAGGGAGATGGGAGTGATTGACTGCTTTTCTCTGGGGGCTCACTGAGGAGTGGGGTCCCAAACTCTCAGCTCCTCCAGGCCCAGAGATTGGGAAGTGGCCATTTTCATTCTTGTCCTCCAAAGCTGTATGGAAAGCTTTCAGGGAACAAAAGCTACGGAGAGCAAACCTGAGCAGATTACTTAACCTGGCCCCTGGCAAGGGCGGAGCAATTCCGCATCAGGCAAAGATATTTGAGAATCACTGCAACAGGCCCCTCTCCCAGAGGATCAGCAAGAACATCCAGCCAAGACCAACTTTACTGATCAATGAGAACAGCAAACACCAGTGCTAAGGGAATACAGCACATAGAATTCATGCCTTTTTTCCCATGATTTTTTAGTCTTTCAAAGTTAATTTTTTTAATTTTCTTTTTCTTTTTCTATTTCTATTTAAAAATTTTTCTTCATTCCTTTTTCAACCAACATCTTACCTTATCAATTCCTTTTTTAAAATCTTTTTTAATTTTCATTTTTAAGTCATATTCTATCCCTTCATTGTTATTGAACCTTATTTTTGGTATATATATGATTTTCTTTCTTTAAAAATTTGGGATACAGTTTCTTCTAACAGAACAAAATATACCCTAAATCTAGTGTATGGCTTTGTTCTAGTTTCCTGCCTGATCACATTCTCTCCTTTTTTTTTTTTCAATTTTTCTTCGTTTTTCAGCCAACTTCTTACCTTATCAATTCCTTTTTAAAAATCCTTTGTAATTTTCATCTTTACAGTCATATTCCATCCCTTCATTGTATTTACCCTTATTTTTATAAATATATATATATATATATATGTATAAGTTTTTCTTTCTTTAAAATTTTGGGAGGCATCTCCTTCTAACAGATCAAAATACACCAAAATCTAGTGTGTGGCTCTGTTCTATTCTCCAGCCTCATCATATTCTTTTTCTTTTTTTTTTTTTTCTTTCTTTTCCCCCTGGTTTTGGGTCTCTTCTGATTTGTTTAGTGTATATTTTTCTGGGGTCATCGTTACCCTTTTAGCATTTTGTTCTCTCATTCATCTAGTCTTCTCTGGACAAAATGACAAGATGGAAAAACTCACCTCAAAAAAAGAACAAGAGGCAGTACCAACTGCCAGGGACTTAATCAATACGGACATTAGTAAGATGTAACTTACTAAGTTCAGAATGACGATTTTAAAGATACTAGCTGGGCTTGAGAAAAGCATGGAAGATATTAGAGAAATCCTTTCTGGAGAAAGAGAAGAGCTAAAATCTAACCGAGTCGAAATCAAAAAGGCTATTAATGAGGTGCAATAAAAAAAATGGAGGCTCTAACTGCTAGGATAAATGAGGCAGAAGAGAAAGTTAGTGATATAGAAGATGAAATGATGAAGAATAAAGAAGCTGAGAAAAAGAGAGATAAACAACTACTGGATCACAAGGACAGAATTCAAGAGATAAGCGATACCATAAGATGAAACAACATCAGAATAATTTGGATCCCAGAAGAAGAAGAAAGAGAGAGAGGGGCAGAAGATATATTGGAGCAAATTATAGCAGAGAACTTCCCTAATTTGGGGAAGGAAACAGGCATCAAAATCCAGGAGGCACAGAGAACCCCCCTCAAAATCAATAAAAATAGGTCAACACCCCGACATCTAATAGTAAAGCTTATGAGTCTCAGAGACAAAGAGAACATCCTGAAAGCAGCTTGGGAGAAGAGATCTGTAACCTACAATGGTAGAAATATTAGATTGGCAGCAGACCTATCCACAGAGACCTGGCAGGCCAGAAA
>NC_058403.1:154772039-154773815 GCF_002201575.2 Neomonachus schauinslandi
CAGGATATATTCAGAGCACTAAATGAGAAAAATATGCAGCCAAGAATACTATATACAGCTAGGCTGTTATTGAAAATTGAAGGAGAGATAAAAAGCTTCCAGGACAAACAAAAACTACAGGAATTTGCAAACACAAAACCAGCCCTACAAGAAATCTTGAAAGGGGTCCTCTAAGCAAAGAGAGAGCCTAAAAGCAACATAGACCAGAAAGGAACACAGACAATATACAGTAACAGTCACCTTACAGGCAATACAATGGCACTAAATTCCTATCTTTCAATAGTTACCCTGAATGGAAATGGGCTAAATGCCCCAATCAAAAGACACAGGCTATCAGATTGGATTAAAAAACAAGACCCATCGATATGCTGTCTGCAAGAGACTCATTTTAGACCCAAAGACACCCCCAGATTGAAAGTGAGGGGGTGGAAAACCATTTACCATGCTAATGGACACCAAAAGAAATCCTTATATCAGACAAATTAGATTTTAAACCAAAGACTGTAATAAGAGATGAGGAAGGACATTATATCCTACTTAAAGGGTCTATCCAACGAGAAGATCTAACAATTGTATATATCTATGCTCCTAACATGGGAGCAGCCAATTATATAAGGCAATTAATAACAAAAGCAAAGAAACACATCAACAACAATACAATAATAGTGGGGGACTTTAACACCCCCCTCACTGAAATGGACAGATCGTCTAAGCAAAAGACCAACAAGGAAATAAAGACTTTAAATGACACACTGGACCAAATGGACTTCACAGACCTATTCAGAACATTCCATCCCAAAGCAACGGAATACACATTCTTCTCTAGTCCCCATGGAACATTCTCCAGAATAGATCACATCCTAGGTCATAAATCAGGTCTCAACCAGTACCAAAAGATTGGGATCATTCCCTGCCTATTTTCAGACCACAATGCTTTGAAACTAGAACTCAATCACAAGAGGAAAGTCAGAAAGAACTCAAATACATGGAGGCTAAAGAGCATCCTACTGAAGAATGAATGGGTCAACCAGGAAATTAAAGAAGAATTAAAAAAATACATGGAAACCAATGAAAATGAAAACACAACTGTTCAAAATCTTTGGGATGCAACAAAGGCAGTCCTAAGAGGAAAGTATATAGCAATACAAGCCTTTCTCAAGAAACAAGAAAGGTCTCAAGTACACAACCTAACCCTACACCTAAAGGAGCTGGAGAAAGAACAGCAAATAAAGCCTAAACCCAGCAGGAGAAGAGAAATAATAAAGATCAGAGCAGAAATCAATGAAATAGAAACTAAAAGAACAGTAGAACAGATCAACGAAACTAGGAGCTGGTTCTTTGAAAGAATTAACAAGATTGATAAACCCCTGGCCAGACTTACCAAAAAGAAAAGAGAAAGGACCCAAATCAACAAAATCATGAATGAAAGAGGAGAGATCACAACCAACACCAAAGAAATACAAACAATTATAAGAACATATTATGAGCAAGTATATGCCAGCAAATTCGATAATCTGGAAGAAATGGATGCATTCCTAGAGATGTATCAACTACCAAAACTGAACCAGGAAGAAATAGAAAACCTGAACAGACCTATAACCACTAAGGAAATTGAAGCAGTCATCAAAAATCTCCCAAAAAACAAAAGCCTAGGGCCAGATGGCTTCCCAGGGGAATTCTACCAAACATATCAAGAAGAATTCATACCTATTCTTCTGAAACTGTTCCAAAAAATAGAAATGGAAGGAAAACTTCCAAACTAATTTTCTGAGGCCA